>NC_142875.1:7589924-7741439 GCF_051225735.1 Oryctolagus cuniculus | reverse complement strand
CCCTGGTAATGCTCCTGGGAGGCAGTAGATGCTGGCTCAAGTACTCCACTGCCATCCATGTGGGAGAACGAAATGGCGTTTCTTACTCCTGGCTTCAGCCTGGCCCAGCCCTGGCTGTTGCAGGCATTAGCAGACGGAACCTGCAGATGGAATCTCTCTTTCTCTCTCTCTCCCTTCCTCTCTCTCCCTCTCCCTCTCCCTCCCTCTCCCTCTTTCATTACTCTGCCTTTCAAAGACATACATAAATAAATATTTAAAATAAAAAATATATTCTATATACGTTGGAAATGAGTTGATCATTTAAAGATCTGTTTCATCAATTTAGGATCAATTATTTGACATGTGATTTATCTTTTAACATGCCTTCACATATTGCAAAATTCAGAAAGGTAAAATATTCATTCTGTTCTCTATAAACTGAGCAACATTTGTTCATGAACTCTAATTGTTTTTTATCTTAAATATAAATTCTCATTATTCACAGTTGATATGTTCTATAAGGTCACCATAAACACTGAATTAGCAAATATAAAACAATTGCTCCTATGAGAAATAGTTAGGTTCCTAGAGGACTCTGATCACATTTTCTTCACCAAACAATCAATGCATAACCTTGTTTTGTGGCTTCTGTTTAGGCCACCTCTGTGTTACGTACTGTTGATTAACATTGACATGTGGACAATCAGTATCACTCATGCCTGAATGATGTATACAGGTGAACTACCTACATTTCCTCCATACAGCTCATCACAACTTTCTTGTATTTGGCATCTCTATACAGCCCTCTGGAACTAATCTTGACCTTTCAAACAACAAAATCATCTAGAGAGGATCACATACGTGGTGGTAAACATGACTCTTCTTCATGATTTGAATGCTGAAGCTGAAAGATGGGGCTTGCTTCTGTCCAGCTTCTCATGGGACTGTTCACACTAGGCAACTCTATATTTGTCCACCAATGAACGCAAACATTGCAATTATTGACTCTGGGGTTACATATTGATAACTACGATGGCCTTCATGTAAATGGTCCTGCTGATGAGACTGAAGCCAATCAGAGCTTGATGTTCTTTTCTAATCATAATTTTTAAAATTTCACATTTTAATAAACACAATTCTATTTTCCACTTATAAATATATTCAGTAAATAGCTGAGTATAAAATGAGGACCAAGTTAGATGGAAGAGAGTAACCAGGATATTTATTTATTTAATTATTTTTTTAGTTTTGAAAAGGCAAGAGAGATTCTATCCACTAATTCATCATCCAAATGCTTGCAATATTCAGGGATGGGCCAGGTCGAGGTGAGAAGCCAGGAACTCTATCCAGATCTACCTATGTGGGTGACCAGGGCACAAGTGGGTGAACTGTCATCTGCTGCCTCCCAGGGTGCAAATCCAGGAAACTGGATTGGAAGCTGAGGTGCAGCTGGAGCCCAGGTATTCATATATGGGAATGCAAGTGTCAAGTGTCACAACCACGGTCTTAACCCACTGTGTGACAACGCCAGCTCCTAACTTGGATTTTAAAGTATACACAGTGCTGTACTTGAGGGATGAGGTTTGACATGTAAAGTATCCAAAAGGTCTTTGGGTTAGATATTTGGTGAGTAAGGAGAAATTTAGCAACCATGTATGTATACGTTACAGATGCTCCAAATTATACTTTTTTAAAGTAAAAAGCTCATTTCTCATCTCCTCCAAAGCTATAATATTCCCTATATCAAAGCAGCTTCTAGCTTCATTCCCTTCTCTCTTCTATAAATTTGTCCTAGGAGAGAAATACCTTTGTCAAATTCCTTTTCTTAATGAACAGCCATAGCCCTAGAATGCTGTCCTCCTTTCTAAGGCTTTCCAAGTCTATTGCTCCTCCGACAGTGATCAAATGTCACCAGCTTTACTTATTTTCAACTCACCTTTTAATTTTTGCCAAAATTAGCTTTAAATTCTCCTTAATCTGGCAATAATTTTAGCTGTTTTTGTAAGTACACAGTACATTGATGTGTTTTCTCCTGCACTAGGAATCTATAAATAGTGATGAATATATTATGTTCCTTGATTAGCAGAGAGCCTAGTGTGATTGTTTTAAATTCATGTATACTCTGAGTTCACTCCATAGGGAAATGAATCCACCAGGATGCTAATAAAGAACATGAAAACTTTCCTGGATGTTGTCATTCTTTTACTTCTCAATCAAGGTTTATTATTTCCTCCGCGTTGAATTGAGCACCTTGCAAATGGCCCTGTTGTGTGGTGGAGGTACATCTGTGAGGAGGTTAAGGTAAACCTAGAAGGTCGCCTGTTGTACTAAATAGGAGTCTCAGTTCTGGACTTTCCTCCAATGGGTTCACAGTTCTGCATTCAAAGTAAGATGAAATACACACTCACACAATCCATGATATATGGTCACAGTTCTCTGCTATATTTTAATGCATTCTCAGTAAGGCAATGACCTAAACAATCACTGTTACTATACAATTTGATTTTTCCCTTAACATGATTATTTCCTATAACAAGTCTATACATTAAAATTTTTAAATGTGATTTGTAGATACAATTCTAAGAACATAATGATTTTCTTTTCCTTCCTCTCTCCGTCCCCTCCTCCCTCCACTAGCTCTCTCCCACCCTGTTTTTTAGTAATGTCAAAATTTTAAGGAATGAGTTGTGTTAGCTTAGGCTTGTCTTTATTTGTGTTGAGTAATGAAAACACATTTTTTTGTTGGTTTTATTAATTTTCAGAGCAATAAAACTTATTTGTGCCAGAATCATAGCACTATGCTCCCATGACTTGTGCAACCAAACCCATTTTCCAACCCATATATGTACAATCAGCTGTAATATTTCTATTACAATAGCCAAAATCCAAGACACTGATAATATCAAATGCTGATGGGGCTATGAACAATAGAAACTCTCATTGATTGTTGGTGGGACAGCAAAATGTAGCAGCTACTTTGTAAAAACTTACAGTTTATTTATTTCTTATGAAAATAAATACTTTTTTTTTTTTACCATATGATCCATTCTCATTCCTTGGCATTAACTTAAATGAGTTAAGTGCATATTAAATGCATATTAAAACAAATATGTGTGTATGTATGTTTATAGTATCTATATTCATAATTCCTAAAACTTAGAAGCAACCAAGTTGTCCTTCAGTAGGTAAATATAGTGGTTTATATAAAAAATAAACTCTGGAATATCCAGACAATGGAATGTTATATTTGCACTAAAAGAAATGAATTTATCAAGTCATGAAAAGATACAAAGAAGTCCTAAATGTATAAATAAAAGATAGCAGCCAGAAAAGGCTTCAAATTGTATGGTTCCAATGACATAGCATTTCTGGAAAAGCAAAAATGTGGAAACTGTAAAAAGAAAAGTAATTGCCAGGAACTGGAGAGTGCCAGAAGAATTAATAGGTGGTCCATTGAGGAGTTACACCTGGGGATAGAGGTTATCGTGCGGGAGTTTTTCAAAGATTATGGAGTGGCCTGCATTCGGTCTGCTGGTTAAGACACAAAGTGTCTCATAATAGAGCACATGGTTTTGAACCCCAGCTCCAGCTCCTGATGCCAGCTTCCATTAATGCAGACTCTAGGCGGTAGCAAGTAATAACTCAAGTAATTCAGTTCCTGCCATACAATGGGAGAACTGCATTGTCTTTCCTGGCTCCTGGCTCCTGCTTCAGCCTGATCCAACCTCTGATGGCCCTGGTGAGTGAGTTAGCAGATGGGAGTGCTCATCTCTTCCCTCTCTGCTAGATAAAGATCTAAAATTAATGAAAATAATATTAGGAGAGAACTTTATTTTAGTGCAAAAATACTTGTCAATGCACAGTTTTTCAAAGTATTCATTTTCCATAAGCTTTTTAGAGACCCCTGAACATTTGTCCAAACCATACAATATACAGCACCAATGGTGAATCCCAATGTCGTCTATTGGAATTGGGTGATAGAGTTGTACCCATGTTAGTTCAATGATTATAAAAATGTACCATTTTAGTGGGGGGTGTTGACACTAAGGAAAATTGCATATGTAGGGGCAAGAGTTTTCTTTTTCTGTCAGTCTGAGATGCTCTAAAGAATAAAGAATATTGAAAAACGTGAATGTCAAACCTAATCAAGTTACGATCAGTAAAACTAGGAAGCTGGGGCCAGCCCTGTGGTGTGGTGGGTGGGGCCATTGCATGCAGTCCTGGCATCCCATGTAGGTGCAGGCTGCAGTCATGGCTGCTCCACTTCTGATCCAGCTCTCTGCTGTGGCCTGGGAAAGCAGTAGAAAATGGTCCAAGTGCTTGGGCCCCTGTGCCCACATGGGAGACCTGGAAGAAGCTCCTGGCTCCCGGCTTTTGATTGGCTCACTTCCAGCCATTGTGGCCATCTGGGGAGTGAATCAGTGGATGGAAAATCTCTTTCTCTCTCTCTCTCTGTCTCTCTCTCTCTGTTTCTCTCCCTGCCTTTGCTTCTCTGTAACTCTGCCTTTCAAATAAATGAATCTTTTTTTTTAAACTTTTATTTAGTAAATATAAATTCCAAAGTACAGTTTATGGATTACAATGGCTTCCCCCCCATAACTTCCCTCCCACCCACAACCCTCCCATCTCCTGCTCTCTTTCCCATTCTATTCACATCAAGATTCATTTTCAATTATCTTTATATACAGAAGATCGACTTAGTGTATATTAAGTAAAGATTTCATCAGTTTGCACCCACACAGAAAAAAAAAAGTGTAAAATACTGTTTCAGTACTAGTTATAGCATTAATTCACATTGGACAACACATTAAGGACAGATCCCACATGAGAAGTAAGTACACAGTGACTCCTGTTGTTGACTTAACAATTTGACACTCTTGTTTTTGGCGTCAGTAATCTCCCTAGGCTCTAGTCATGAGTTGTCAAGGCTATGGAAGCCTTTTGAGTTCGCCGACTTCGATCTTATTCAGACAGGGTCATAGTCATAGTGGAAGTTCTCTCCTCCCTTCAGGGAAAGGTACCTCTCTCTTTGATGGCCCCGTTCATTCCACTGGGATCTCACTCCTCACTCGCAGAGATTTTTCATTTAGGTTGTGTATGTTTGTTTGTTTGTTGGTTTGTTTTACCAGAGTGTTTTGGCTTTCCATGCCTAAAATACTCTCATGGGCTCTTCAGCCAGAACCAAATGCCTTAAGGGCTGATTCTGAGGCCAGAGTGCTGTTTAGGACATCTGCCATTCTGTGAGTCTGCTGTGTATTCCACTTCCCATGGTGGATCATTCTCTCCTTTTTTGATTCTATCAGTTAGTATTTGCAAATAAATCCTAGGAAGTTAACATTGATATCTAATGCTGATCCTCATCTAGTCTAAATATTCCATTCACATTTTGATGTTGTCCAAATAACACTCCCACAGGGTTCGAGCTGGAATCATGTGTTGCCTTTTAGGGCATGTGTCATTAATCTCTACTTTCATTCATTGGTAAGAGGTGTTCTCAAATCTTACATGAACTGAATTAAGTGTGAACTCTTCAGGTTGCATCCTCCAAACCTCCCAGTCATGACTGGATGCACCCAAATGGATGTAGTAGAAGGAAGACAAAAGAGAGAAGAATAAAAGGGCAAGTAAATCTTAGCTGTAAAAATTATTTTTCTGTGTCTCATGTCTTCAAGTTGCTCCCACAGGCAGAGAAGAGTATATTCTCTTTCCACTTTGAAGATAAACATTCAAGGCTCGGAAAGATTAACTGAAAGCTGAAGTCAAATAGCAGGTTTTAAAATTAATCTTTACTGTATAACAAGGGAGTTTTTGATGAAAAAGAAAAGCTAAGTTCTTTTAAATTGTATCTGGGAAAGTGAAAATACAAGTGGAAAGTATGAAAGTAGGGGCAAGTGTTTGGCCGACTGTTTAAGACACTGCCTGAGATGCATGCATCCATACCAGATTGTCTAGGTTCAAAGCCTTGCAGCATTCCTGACTCCAGGTTCCTATAAAGGCACATCCTAGGGATCAGCAGGTCCCTGGGTCCCTGCCACACAAGTGGGAGACCCAGATTTGTTTCCCAACCCCTGGGATTTGCCAAGTCAGCCATTTGGAGAGTGAACCAGTAAGTGGAATATCTCTGTTAATGGTTCTGTCTGCATTTCTCTATATATATATCACTGCCTTTCAAACAAATAAAAAGAAAATAAATACATTTTACAAAGATAAAAGCAGGTAAAACTTCTAGAGAAAAGTCACTATCAAAATCTAATTCAATTTACTGCTTACACTTTTTTGAGTGTTATTAATCCACACACACACATAAATTATACAGAAACGTACAGTATATATACAATGAACTTTTATCAATCTATACATGAACATATGCAAGTTGTTCATATGATGTACATGCTAGACAAATGTTGACAGTCATAGAACGATTATAGATAATTAAATATGAATATATGTTATTCTTTTACTCAGAACTTATACTTTAACCACATAAGACCCAGTTCAGAATTCTATACCCTAGCTATTTCTTTCTTTTTAAAAGTTATATCCCAAAACCACTATTTTTTTAAAGAGCAGAAAATAAGGTAAGCCTGAATGTAATACAAATTCATCTGAAATTCTCATTTACAATACTGTGATATTGTAAGAGGCATGATCTTTTCTTGCATTGTCTTGGTTTTGTGAAATGTACTGCTGAAGCCACTACTGGCTATTTTTGTAGAATACTTTTACATAAATATGGGTCGCTTCAAATACTATGGTGGATGGTGCACAGTAAGAGAAAGTTAAATTGCTCCCAAAGAATGAATTTCTAACATTGTCTCTAACTCATTAGAGCTGAACATTTAATGGAAAAGTTGACATTTGCATAGGCTGTACTTAGGTGCAAGTCTAAGAGGTACTGCAATTCTGGGTGCTGGGCTACTTTTTATATATTCTACTCAGACCTTTATGTGACTTTTCTCTGAGTGCAAAGCAAAAAGGAAGAAACCATTTCTTTTTTTCAGCATATGTTGTTTTACAAAGAAATGTTTTCCCTTCATAAACCACTTTATTCTTTACTACACATAAAGAAGATTATGAAAATGGGCATATGCTCTATGGTAACTAAAATGAGTTTTAATAGATGTAGGTCACAAAATAAATACATACACATGGGGAAGATGAGTTTTGTATATTTGTAGTGTTTCTCAAATCTTCTTATATGTTAATTACCTGGGTATCTTATTAAACTGGAGATTTGGCTTCAGTAGGTCTGGAATAGAACCTGATACCCATAGTCCCCATGAGTTTTTAAGTGTTTCTAATGCTGTTGGTCCTTACATCAAATTTCTAGGTCAAGGAAGTGGAGCACTTCAAGCATGCACCTTTGTTTTGGTTTTCTTTTTCTTAATGAACATATAAATACTAACCACATTCAGTTCCCATTTACACCATACCTTCAAATGCCCTGCATGTCTCTTTGTTTTTCTTTGTGGATTGACTTTACTATTCTTGTACATGAAGAGGTTTGTATTTTTGTTTTTAAGATTTTTTTTATTTGAAAGGCAGAGTTGGAAAGAGAAAGGGAGAGGGAGAGGGATATGGAGAAGGAGAAGGAGAGGGAGAGGGAGATGGAGAGGGAATCATTCATCCACTGTTTGACTCTCCAAATGGTCACAACAGCCAGTTCTGAGCAAGGCTGAAACAAGGAGCCAGGAGCTTCTTCTTAGACTCTCAGATGGTAACACAGGCTTAAGGACTTAAGCTATCCTCTGCTGCTTTCCCAGGAGCATTAACAGGGAGCTGGATCAGAAGTGAAGCAGCCAGGACTAGAATCAGAAGCCACCGTTGTAGACAGTATCTTAACCCATTGTACCATAAGGCCAACCCAAAGATCTGTACTTTTTAAGAGTTGTACTGGGGCTGGTGCCGTGGCTCAGCGGGTTAAAGCCCAGTCTGTGGCACTGGCATCCCATATGGGATCCAGTTCGAGTCCTGGCTGCTCCACTTCCAATCCAGCTCTCTGGTATGGCCTGGGAAAGCAGTAGAAAATTTCTCAAGTCCTTGGGCCCCTGCACCCATGTGGGAGGCCTGGAAGCTCCTGACTCCTGTCTTCAGATCAGCTCAGCTTTGGTTATTGCATTCATTTGGGGAGTAAACCAATGGATGGAAGGCTCTCTCTCTCTCTGGCTCTGCCTCTCTCTATAACTCTGTCTTTCAAATAAATAAAAATAAATCTGAAAAAAAGAGATGCATTTATTTGAGAAGCCAGATGACAAAGGGATAGGAATAGAGAAAAGTAGAGGGGAACTGAGCAGAAGAGGAAGAAGGAGTGGGAGATTTGGAAAGAGCTAGAACTTCCATCTGCTGGTTCACTCCTGGTTGCAGCAGCCAGGTCTTGGTCAGGTTGAAGCCATGAGCCAGGAAGTACATTTTGGTCTACCATATGGGAGGCAGGGGCCCACGCAGTCCAGTCATCTTTGTAGGAGTTAGCAGGGAACTGAATTAGAAGCATAAATAGCATGGGATTGAATTGATATCTGATAGGTTATATGACTTAACTTGCTGCCCTGAAATACTGCTCTCTTTTGTTTGTTTGCTTGTTTATGTATTTATTTATTTATAACACATAGTCCTGCTGCCTCAAACAATCCATGGTGAGTAAGAGAGAAATCCCCTCCCAAAACAAAACAAAACAAAACAAAACAAAGCATGACCTCCTATTCCCAGTCTCATGTAAGAAGCTTAGAAGTTGCCAATCCATCCTAACAATAAGTAACAAAGTGAACAGTTGAGAAAAAAATACTTCTTTCTTAGACTTATAAAATAAATTGTTACAGGGTGAACTTCAACTGCTGAGAATCACAGCTTACCAGAGAGGATGGCCCTGGGCTGAAACTTCCCCAGGAACCAGTGATGTGGCAGAAGCTGGACTTGTAATTGATGCATTCCTAGAGGCTCTGTGTGGACCAGTCTGAGAGTTGGAAACTCCAGGGGGACCTAGTCAGGAAGGAGATCTCCCCTTTGTTGGCTACATCTCCTGGAGTTCTACCAGCAGCTCACAGTAAGGATCAGAGAAAAATCACCTTATGCTTCTGGCGGTGGATGGGAGAAAGGAACCATTTAAAATACATCAAAACATTTGTTCTCCCTAACAAGGTCTTCCCTGGAGAGAAACTACTTAGCTAAAGCATAACCTGATGTAGTTTCATCTGAGCACAAGTGACCTGGGAGAAGGGAAATAACTAACCTCAGCTGGCTGTAGACTTTCACATAAAAGAAGGAAAATCAATACCCTATGTAGCCCCTATAGCCATCCTGTCCCATATTGAGGGGGGAAGCATCCTGAGAAATGCCATGAAGTTTACAGTCCACAAGCTAAGGCTCACCAAAAGGCTAAGATACAGTCACAGGACTATAGATCTCTCTCCCCTACACAAACATCTTACCATTTTACTAAAAGCTTATATAGATTTTTTCTCTTTTTACCCAGTATATCATTCCCAGCTATCAGAAAAAAACTTATAGGGGCCAGTGTGATGGAACAGTGGGCTAATCTGTGATTGCAGCATTCTGTATCAGAGCACTGGTTCAAGTCTTGGCTGGTCCTCTCCTTATCTAGCTCCCTGATAATGCAATTGGGAAACCAGCTGATGTTTGCCCTAATAATTACCCCCCCCCCTTCCACACACACACCCGTACACACCCATGTAGGAGACCCTAATGGAGTTCCAGGTTTCTGGCTGTAGCTCTGGACATTGCAGCCATTTGGAGAGTTAACCATCAGATGGAAGATTTTTTTCTATCTCTGTCTCTCTGTGTTTCTGCTTTCAAATCAATCAATCAACAAATCATGTCAAAATGCAGTGGTTAGTACTGTGGACCAGTGAATTAAGCCGCCCTTGCAATGCCAGCACCCCATATCAGATGGTTGGTTCTAGGCCTTGCAGCTCTGCTTACAGTCAGTTCCCTGCTAATGCAACTGCAAAGGTAGCAGAAGATGGTCCAAGTACTTGGACCGTTGACACCCATATGAGAGACCCTGATGGAGCTCCAGGCTCCTGGTTTCATCTTAGCTTATCCCCAGTGGTGGGGAACATTTGGGGAGTGAAACAATGGATAAAATATCTTTTTATATAAGGTTCTCTATCTCTGTCTCTCTGCCTCAAATAAATAAGTATCAAAAATAAAATTGCAAGGCATATCAAAAAAAGAAAACAGAAGAAATGGCCATAGTTTATAAAGACAAAATAAGCATCAGAACATGAATCAGATGCAACAGGGATGTTGGCATGATTACACTGGGAATTTAAAACAATCGTCATTAGTATGTGAAGGCACTTAATGAATAACATGGACACCATGCAATGTAACCCAAGAAAGAAATTATATGGAAAAAATACTGAGAAATGCTAGAGATCAAAAACATGGTAACAGAAATGAAGAATGCCTTTGATGAACTTAGTAGAGTGGACATAGCTGAGATAAGAGTCTCTGAGCTTGAGGATATCTCAGTATAAACTTCCAGAGTTGAAACCTACCTTGCATCCTAAAACTGATAAACACTTTAGAAACCAACTTTTATTTTATGGATATAAATACTATTTACTTGTATTTTTATGTTACCTATTTTTAAAAATAGGAATTTTTATAACTCTTGTGAGATATGTGGCAGACATGATCAAGAATAGGTGGCACCTACACAATATCGCTTCAGAGATAGCTTGTTTTTCCCAAATATTCTTCTACTTTAAGTTAATCATATTCCTTCTAATACTAGAATTGTGAATGACAGAATTAGCTTTAGGAACAAACAAAGGATAAAGGCTCATATACATGAACAAAATTGCCAATACATCCCAACAAAAAAGATAATCCTAGGAACAAGCATGTTCATTATAATACACAAGACAAAGACAGCTTACATATCTTATATTTAGAATCAAAACTATTTCTTTCTTTGTTCAATTCTTATTTTCTGTCTACTCCCAATATCCACTATTTTCCAAGATATGTGATTGAAGCATTAGATTACTATAGGTCAGGGTAATTTAGATTAAGTTCCAAGGAAAATTTTGTCCATGAAATTTTAATTATACTTTACAATTTCACCACCAAAGAAGAAAAATATTTAATTAAAATATAGGTAGCCAGAGTTCCCATGTGTTTTATACTCTTCAACTATGGTTAAAATAGATCTATGTTGTGATATACTGAGGTTCTTTTCTTAATCTTCCCATACATTTCCAAATCTTACAGAAGTATTGTGGCTTCCTGAAGTAAAAGGGGAACATAAAATCTTGCCTAGGATGCTATGTGAATTTTGCATAGATTGTGTGGACCCTGATGACATTACCTCAGCTGGAAAGGCAACTTTGAGGAAAACAACAAGGAAGAAGGAATAAGAAACTGGGTGGATGACTCTTCATCTATGCAAATCTTTGAAGAGGAAGATTATAAATTTGAAAAGATGGAGGAAAGAGAAAGACCATTGTGTGTGGAATTCACAGTGTTTGCTAATCTGGGATCGATCAAATTCCTTAAAATAAAAGCATGATGATTAAATTCTATTATAAGAAATCTTAGACAAAATAAGTAAATGTGAAGAAGGGATCCAAGTTTATCACTGAAAATTGATTTAGTAATCTAAACATGGAACTCATACTGTGAAATTTAAAAACAACATTTGGTTTCAAAATGATTGCTAAACAGTTAATTATTCAAATTCACAGGTAAGTCTTAAAAAACTTATATAAAAGATAAATAGATGAAAACTACTTAAACATAATATAAACACAGTTTAATCTGTAAAACTTAAAAATTAAAAATTAAAGATATTCGTTCAAACCAAGAAAAACCAGGAGTCTTCACTGTCGTGTCTACCATTTAACATATCAGAAGATATAGCTGAGGTAAATCACAACATAAGTCCAGAAAAATAAACATCAAAAAGTACAGGGGTTTCCAAGACGGCAGAATCACGACAGGGTGGTCTGATTTAGGTGGGGTGAAAGTAGTATTAGGAAAGCAGAGAAAGTACTCTCTCAGGGTAAAGCTGCCAGCGAACTACAGCAGGAGATCCTGTAAAAGCAGTAGAAATGGATGGATTTGTGTGGAAGATGTAGACACTCAGCAAGGTACAAGGAGACAATGAAAGATCCAGACACGTGGATCTGGGGAAGAGGTGCTGCCCTGGCAAACCAGGAGAGATCAGGCCCAAACTGCTGTTAAAACAGTAGGAGGCAGAGCTGAATGAACTGTACCCATTTGAGTCCTGCAGGCATCCCTCAGGACAGTGGGACAACTGCTCACCCAGAGGTGGGGGGAGCAATGTATCTCCCTCTCTCCCCACTTCTCCCTCCTACAACAGTGACCTGCAGCCAGTGGTGGGAGGGCTGGTGCCATTTTTGTTCATAGACAGGTAGCGGCCATTCTAGTTTGTGTACACTCACCCAGCAATTACTGGGGTAGTCCTCACCGAGTCGGCAGGGGCAACCATAGCAGTTCAAGAGCAACCGAAGGATATGGTCTACACCATGTCAGCTGCACCCACCCAGCAAAGGGAGGGAATGGGGGGCCAAGCCTACAGAAGGGAAATGCTGTCTGCAACCCTACAGAAAGGAAGTGCTGCCTGCAGGAATCTCCTAGGAGGCTAGCATAATTTTGAAGTGAGTAAGGCTAAGACTAATGTTTATTGTGCATGCCTGTGATCCAAGAGATAATACCAGAGAGAAAAACCCACATACTCCACTGACATCGAATCTAGTTGTGGGGACAAGACTCAATCCAGAGTGCTGGAACATGCTTAGACAGTGGTCCTGGAATACCTCATTCTCTACATGGTCAAGACAGGCTAGTGTGGTGGAGTGGCTCCACCTACATTCCCTGACCCTGAGAGCCCTGGGTGCTGAGACTGCAAAAATACAGACTACATGATAGGAGGCAGGGTGTAGCTGGGTTCTGCTTCTGCACACTCTGAGAGCTCCTTGGTTGCCTAGAGCAGTTCATAGCAGAGGGAAGCATGTTCACAGGGAGGGCTATGCAGATCATATCTGTGGTTCATATGATGATGTGGATGAATGTTGAAAACATGGGGAGCTAATTCCTCAGCTTGGAGGAGAAGGAATGTTTGCATCAACAGAAGTGACCATCCCTCTCCATCCAGTTACCAGAAGAGGGCTACCACATCCAGCTTGGATATTACCCTGGATACTCACCCCATCCTGGAGCACTGATCAGAACTTCCTGGCCACATCCATGATAAACCTCTTGGTATTCACTGAAAGTGTAGACATTCCACTAAATCACAGGGGCACATTTCAAAGATAAAAAGCTATCAAAGTGGGGAAAACATTCTACAAATGTCTAAAAAGAAAATTAGAAATTCAAGAATAATAAATAAGGAAGACACTATGACTCACAAAAGGAATACTACAACATTTCATTATTAGAATATGAAGATGAAGAGATTGAAGAAATGCCAGAAACGAAATTCAAAAAATTAATCATAGGATTACTCAAAAGTATTCAGAAGCAAATCCACAAGATAAAGAAAACCATACATGATATGAATGAAAATGTTTCCCATGAAACTGAGATTTTAAAGAAAAATCAAAATAAAGTACTAGAATCAATAGCTCAAATAAAAATGTAATGGAAATCTTACAGCGGAGTTGATGAGGCAGAAGAAAGAATATCCAACCTAAATGACAAATCTCTGGAAATTAAAAGTCAGAATAAAAAAATTAGAAAACATAAAAACAATGTTGGAGATATATGGAATACTATCAAATGACCCAACATATGGGTCTTAGGAGTGCCTGAAACTGTGGAAAAAGAGAAGGGACTAGAAGACACACTTAGTGTGATAATTACAGAAAATATCCTTAACTTCGAGAAAGAAAGAAATATCCAAGTACAGGAAGCACAAAGAACTCTTAACAGATATGACCAGAAGAGATCTTCACTATGACATATTATAGTCAAACTTCCACAGTAAAGCATAAAGAAAAGATTCCAAAGTGTACATGAGAGAAATGTCAGATTCCCTTCAGAGGATCTCCAATTAGACTCACAGCTGACTTCTCAGCAGAAATCTTACAGGCTAGAAGATAATGGCAAGATATAGTCCAAATATTAAGAGAAAAATATTGTCAACTCAGAATACTGTACCCAGAAAAGCTCCCATTTATGAATGAAGGTGAAATAAAGACCTTCCATAACAAACAGAAATTGAAAGAATTTGTCCCCACTCATCTAGCCTTACAAAAGATGCTAAACAATGTGTTACACACAGAAACACAGAAAGAAAGCCATCATCATGAAAGAATGCAAATACAGAAAATCTCCCCAAAAAGTAAAAAAGAAATCCAAAGTCAATGATACAAATATTCAGGGAAAAAAATGGCAGGCCCAAGTAGTTACTTATCAGTAGCTACCTTGAATGTAAATACTCAACTCTCCAGTTAGAAGATACAGATGGGCCAAATGTACTAAAAAAAACAAAACCCATCTATTTGCTGAATGTAAAAAATGCACCTCACCAACCTATATACCTGCAGACTGAAATTGAAAGAATGGAAAAAGTTATTCCATGCAAATGGAAAAAGTAGGGAACAGGTGTAGTCATCCTAATATCAGACAAAATAGACTTTAACACAAAAACTGTTAAAAGAGACAAAGAGGGATACTATGTAATGATTGAGGGATTAATTCAATAGTAAGACATGAGTATAATAAATATATATGCACCCAATTACAGAGCACCTGGCTAATTAAAAGAACTGTTAATGGGTTTAAAGGGAGACATGGACTCCAATACAGTAGTAATGGGAGATTTCAACACCTCACTTTCAACAATGGACAGATCAACCAGAGAGAAAATTAACAAGCAGCAAAACTAATTGGCACCACAGACCAAATGGACCTAACATATCTACAGAACTTTTCTCTACCACAGTGGCAGAATACACATTATTCTCAACAATGCATGGAACTTCTCTAGGATAGACCATATACTGGTCCATAAAGCAAGTCTCAGCAGTTCAAAAAAATCAAATTATAACATGCTCCTTCTCTGATCACAATGAATTGAAACTCAAAAACAACAACTCAAGAATCTCAAGAACATATACAAACACATGGAGACTGAAAAACATGCTCCTAAATGAACAGTGGGTCAGTCATAAAAGAAATCAAAAGAGAAAACAAAAAATTTCTGGAAACTAATGAAGATGACAATACCTAGCATCAAAACTGAGGGGATACAGCAAGAGCACTGTTAAGAGGGAAGGTTACAGAAATTACTGCCTACATCAAGAAACTGGAAAGTCATCAAATAAATGAGCAGACCGTGCATCTCAAGAACCTAGGAAAAAAAAAAAAAAACAACAAACAAGACCACACATTAGTAAGAAGAAAGAAATGATTAAAATTAAGGAAGAAATAAACAAAATTGAAACCAACCAACCAAACAAACAAATAAAACATCAATGAGATGAAGAGCTAGTTTTTTGAAAAAATAAACAAAATTGACACACCATTGGCCCAACTAACAAAAAAAAAAAAAGAGGGAGAAAACACAAATCAACAAAATCAGAGATGAAAAAGGAAGTGTAACAACAGACAACACATAAATAAAAAGAATAGTCAGGAATTACTACAAAGAAATGTATACAATCAAATTGGCAAGCCTAGAAGAAATGGACAGATACCTGGACTCGTATAACCTACCTAAATTGAGTTCATGAAGACGTAATATACCTAAACAGACCAATAACAAAGGAGATTGAATCAGAAATAAAGACACTTCCGGAAAAGAAAGCCCAGGTCTTGACAGCTTCCCTACTGAATTCTGCAAAACATTTAAAAAAGAACTTACTCCAATTCTTATGAAGCTATTCATAGCAGTTGAAAGGGAGGGAATCCTCCCAAACTCCTTCTATGAAGCCTGCATCACCTTAATTCTAAGTGAGAAAAAGATACAACAGAGAAAGTGAACTATAGAAAAATATCCCTGATGAACATGGATACAAAAATCCAAACAAAATACTGGCCAATTGAATCCAACAACATATGAGAAAGATCATTCACCTGGACCAAGTGGGATTTATCCCTGGCATGAAGGATTGCTAAACATCTGAAAATCAATAAGCATGATAAACCACATTAACAAGCTGAAGACCCAAAATCTTCTGATTATATCAAAAGATACAAAGAAAGTGTTTGACAAAATTCAACACCATTTTCTGATAAACAGCTTAAGCAAATTGGTTATAGAAAGAACATTCCTGACCATAAAACAATTTATAATAAAACCCACAGCCATCATCCTACTTTATGGGGAAAAATTGAAGCATTCTCATTAAGATATGGAACCAGACAAGGATGCCCACTATCACTGTTGCTATTTAATATAGTCCTGGAAGTTTAGCCAAAGCCATCAGGCAATAAATAGAAATCAAAAGGATACAAAGAGGAAAGGAAGTAGTCAAACTATCCCTTTTGTGTAAGACAAGTTTCTATGTATAGGGAGCACTAAAGACTCCATGAAGAGACTACTGGAACTCATAAAAAGAGTTCTGTAAAGTAGCAGGATATAAAATCAACACACAAATATCAATAGCCTTTGTATACACAGAAAATGTCATAGCTGAGATAGAACTTCTAAGAACAATCCAATTCACAATAGCTACAAAAATTTAAATATCTTGGAATAAATCAACCAAGGTCATTAAAGATCTCTATAAATTATTAATCACTAAAGAAAGAGAGCACTTAAAAAGTAGAAAAGTATTTCATGTCCATACTTGCAAAAGCAATTTATAGATTTAATGCAATTTCAATCAAAATGCCAACAACATTTTTCTCAGATCTAGAAAAAATGATGCTAAAATTCATACCGGGGCCGGCGCAGGGCACAGTGGGTTAACACCCTGGCCTGAAGAGCCGGCACCCCATATGGGCACCTGTTCAAGTCACAGCTCCTCCGCTTCCAATCCTGCTCTCTGCTATGGCCTGGGAAAGCATTAGAAGATGGCCCAAGTCCTTGGGCCTCTGCACCCGTGTGGGAGACCCGGAAGAAGCTCCTGGCTCCTGGATTCAGATCAGTGCATTTCTGGCCATTGTGGCCAGCTGGGAAGTGAACCATTGGATGAAAGACATCTCTCTCTCTCTCTCTCTCTCTCTCTCTCTCTGTGTGTGTGTGTGTGTAACTCTGACATTTGAATAAATAAATAAATCTTTAAAAATTTCATACAAAAACAGGAGATTCTGAATAGCTAAAGCAATCTTAAACAACAAAAACAAATTGTAGGAATCATAACACCAGATCTCAAAAAATACTACAGAGCAGTTATAATCAAAGGAACCTGGTACTGGCACAATGGAACAAACCTGGCCCTAGACCAATGGAGCAGAATAGGAAATCCAGAAGTTAATCCACACATCTACAACTAACTTATCTTTGACAAAGGATCAGAAATTAACCCCTGGATCCAAGACAGTCTCTTCAACAAATGATGCTGGGAAAACTGGATATTCACATGCAAAAGTATGAAGTATGACCCCTACCCCAAATCTTACACAGAAATCCACTGAAAATGGATCAGAGACATAAATCTATTATGTGATACGAGTACATTACTATAAAACATTGGGGAAACCCTACCATATATTGGCAAATGGAAAAACTTTGTGGAAATGACTCCAGAAGCACAGGCAATCAAAGCCAAAATTGACAAGTGGAATTACATCAAACTGAGAAGCTCCTGCACTGCAAAAGAAACACTCAGGAAAGTGAAGAGGCAACTGACAGAATTGGAGAAAATATTTGCAAACAATGCAGCTGACAAAGGATTAACTTCCAGAATCTATAAAGAGCTCAAGAAACTCATCAACTACAAAACAACCAACCTAGTCAAGAAATGGGAAAAGGACCTAAACAGACATTTTTTTAAGGGAGGAAATTCAAATGGCCAGTACATACATGTAAAAATGCTCAGGAAAGCTAGCCATCAAGGAAACGCAAATCATGACCACAATGAGGTTTCACCTCACCCTCGTTAGACTGTCTCTCATACAGAAATCAACAAACAACAAGTGCTGGCACGGATGTGGAGGGAAGGTTACCCTAATACACTGTTGGTGAGAATGTAATCTGGTACAGCTGATATAGAAAGAAGTATGGAGTTATCTCCAAAAGCTGAATATAGACCTACCATATGATCCAGCCGTTCCTTTCCTTGGAATTTATCCAAAGGAAATGAAATTAGCATATGAAAGATGTACCTGTACACCCATGTTTATCTCAGCTCAATTTACAATAGATTTGATATGGAATCAACCCAAATGTCCATCATCTGAACACTTGATAATGAAATTACTGTATATATAAACTATGGAATGCTACACAGCAATAAAAAATACAAAATGGATACAACTTGAAACCAATATTCTTAGTGAAATAAGCCAGTCAAAAAAGACAAACACCATATCATCTCTCTGATATGTGGTAACTAATAGAATACTTAAAATGTATTCTATAGGACTGTAATTGACACTTTGAGACGCAATGGTTTTGAGCGGCCCTTGCCTTGACTGCCAAGGAACAATGTTTTTCTAGTTTTTAGTTGTTGTTGTTTTTCTTTTGCTCTTTTCTTTTTTCATACTAATTGATGAATGCTTGACTTAGTGTGGGGTTAATCTTATGAATATAAAAGTTAACTGAAAATTGATCTCTGTAAGAAATAAGAATAGGAAAGGAAAAGGGAAGAGGTCAAAAGGCAGGAGTATGGGCGGGAAGGAGGGGAAAGAATCATCATGTTCCCAAATATGTATATATTAAATGCATGAAGTTGTATTATTCAAACCAAATATAACAAAGGAAGTACAAAGAAAATCATGTGGGGTCCAGTGCTATGGCATAGCGGGTAGGGCTGCCGCCTGCAGTGCCGGTATCCCATATGGGCATTGGTTTGAGTCCTGGCTGCTCCACTTCTGATTCAGCTCTCTGCTATGGCCTGGGAAACAATGGAAGATGGCCCAAGTCCTTGGGCCCCTGCAACCATAAGGGAGACCCAGAGGAAGCTTCTGGCTCCTGGCTCCTGGCTGCAGAGTGGTGCAGCTCTGGCTGTTGTGGACTACTAGGGAGTGAAACAGTGGATTGAAGACCTCTCTCTCTACTTCTGTCTCTCTGTAACTCTGACTTTCAAGTAAACAAATAAAATCTTTAAAAAAAATAAAACCATGTTAATTTAGGGGCCGGCAATAATGCACAATGTGTTAAGCTGCCACCTATGACACAAGCATCAAATATGAGCATCAGTTCATGTCTGAGTTGCTCTTATGATCCAATTCCCTGCTAATGTGCCTGAGAAAATAAGGGAAGATGGCTCAAGTGCTTGGGCCCCTGCCATCCGTATGGCGGAGCCAGAAGAAGCTTTGGCCTGGCCCAGTCCTGGCTGTTGCACTCATATGGTGAGTGAAGCAACAGAGCTAAGATCGCTTTCTGTTTCCCCACTGTCTCTGTAACTCTGACTTTCAAAATAAATAAATAAATAAATAAATTTTTTTGAAAAGTCATGCTTATTCATAACTGATAATAATGGTTATATATAAAGGCTAATGAAATATTTAAACAAATTTGTACTCTTAGCCAGGTAACTTCAATTTTATAAACTGGGCCTACAGAAATGAAAAGTAGCTCTACTTTACATAATGTATTGCTTTTTCCAAAAATAGATTTATTTATTTATTTGAAAGTCAGTTACATAGAGAGAGGAGAGGCAGAGAGAATGAGAGGTCTTCCATCTGCTGGTTCACTCTCCAATTGTCTGCAACAAGCGGAATTGTGCCGCTCTGAAGTCAGGAGCCAAGAGCTTCCTCCAGGTCTCCCTGGAGGGTGCAGGGGCCCAAGGATTTGGGCCATCTTCCACTGCTTTCCCAGCCCACAGCAGAGAGCTGGATCCGAAATGGAGCAGCTGGTACTTGAACCGGTGCTCATATGGGATACCGGCACTGCAGGTGGTGGCTTTACCCACTACACCACAGCACCAGCCCCCATATGTATTGTTAAGCCTGAAGAGAAGTTTGCAAACTAAATTTTGCAATGTATTCTTGTTTTATAGTAGAAAAATGAAATCTACAGTATATCCTTTACATGTGTGTATATGTGTGTAAAAGAATAGAGTTCAAATGAAAGCACAAGACACCCAACTTTAATATTACTAAAGTAAGTTGAAAACCAAGATCAAATTTAAGGAGAAATGATTACATACTTATTAACATTGTTTATACATATCAATGTAGATGTCTTTATATAGTGATATATCTAGATGGTTTTAATTTTAATTATCAGTGCATTATTTATAATGTTAATTATAATTGTTATTATATATTTTATTATGATAAAAGTTATTTTTCTCAAAAAGGAAATATTCTGGAAAAATGATAGATTGGTGCGAACAGCTATAATTCTATGATTTCAATATTTTCAATTTGTGGAATAATACTCATTTTATTGGGGCTGGGACTGTGGAACTGTACAAACAGCTGACTGCATTCATAAGGCTCACATCATTTTTGTTTCATTATCCTTGAAACAACTAACTGATGCTAGAAGCAAAATTTAATTGAATTGCATGTCAGCCTCTGAAATTCATAACCATATATATTACTAAGGTGTTATAGCCAAAGAATTATCATTTTGTAAACAATTTTTATTCATTTATTTTAGTTATTTGAAAGGGATAGAGAGAGTGTATGTGCTTCCATTTCTGGGTTCTCATTCCAAAATTTCCCAACAGTTAGGACAGGACAGGGCCTGAAGCCAGGAGTTGGGAACTTAAATCTACATCTCTTACCTGAGTGACTGGAACCCAACTACTTGAACCACCACTACCTGTTGCCTCTCAGTGTACACATTAGTTGTAAGCTGAAATCCAGAGATGAGCCAATACTCAAACTCAGATACTCCAATATGAGATGCAGGTGTGTCAACTAGCAGTTGAACAGTTGAGCCAAATCCCTGCCCCTATAATGTTTTAATTGTACTTTTAGACATCAGCTTTTAGACACCTGTGATGGAGAGAAAAGTCAAGTAATATCATGTAAATTTAGACTTCCACAGTGGTATTGAATACCCTATGACAAATCTAGAAATGCTATGGGTACAGCTAAGTGGAACAACAACAAAACAGGATTAAAGTTTGAATAAATTTACACCTTGTTTGTGAACTCCCAAGAGGGAAAAATTGGAAAACAAATGCTTTGAAAAATCATTTTGACTGTCATTTTATAATGTATGTAATCACAAAATAATCCCCATCCTAACATTAACATGACTGGACTGTAAGTAGCTCTGAAAATTCAACTTAATTTCAAGCATCCTTTATCAACTCATTGTTAAGTCAAACAAATGGAATCAAAATTGTACTCTTTTCTCAACATACTAATTACTTATAAAGAATTGCATGAGATCTGTCCAAAAGATGCTTGTAGAATTGTGAGAAGGACCTGCCATTCAGCTAGATTTTCAAGCGACAAAGCACTTGGGCAATAACATGAACAGAAGTAGTTTTTTCCTCCCATGGAAATAATTTCCTCAGGCTATAAAATTGCAAATTGCTTTGAACTGCTTTTTATACTCAGTAGGGATAATCAAAATAATATTGCTTGAACTGTGTTATCATCCACAAAGCATGTACTTTAATAATAATACTTTTGTACTTTGATAGAATTTTAATCCTAAGTATTCATGATCATTAAACATTCATCCATCTTGAAAGAATCAGCAACATATGCTGGTTATAGATACCACTTTCAGCTTAAACAGGAAGGGAAAACAGACTTTAGGAAACAACAAAACTCAAGTAAGCCTATTTTAGTGTTGATTTGATGGTATAAGAATTCCTAGTTGTATCCCATGTAATAGATCTGTTTTCTAAGACAGCTTACCTTTTATTATTTTTTGAAATCGTACAATAAAACAGGGTAATGGAAGGGTAACAACAAAGAATGTGGAACACAGATTAAGAGATATAAAATATACAACTTGATGACTTATTGGAAGAACCAGAATACACGGTGCAGAAATGTGAATACTTTCTCTTCCTTTTATTTACTCTTATGTCTCACAACTCCCTCTGTGACCAGCATGGATGTCTGGAGTACAGTGATACAATTATCCCAATGAATTCTTGGGTCCTCATGGTCATATTGCTGTAGAATAGACACCTCATTCTTTGTAATTTTATCCCTTTCAACACTGATTAAGCAACGGTGTAATGAGTGTCACATTGATGATTTATGCAGCTGAAGATGACTTTCTCTTAATCTTGAGAATTCTGTAAAATTGTGGCCCATTTCCAACTTTCCCCAGAAACATAATCAATTAGGATTCATTCTCACTCTATCATGATGAAAATGTGCATTTGATAGCCTTAGTTCTAATATACTAGCTTCTTCTTAGGCGTTTGCATCATAATTATAGTCAAAGATAAAGACGTCAATATAGTTTCAAACTTATCTGAATATATATATATTTATGAAATGAGATTTCTACACAATTTATGTACAAAAATTCTCAGAATAAAAGCATTTTTATAAAGATGTCAATTACACCAAATATGTCACTAGATTTTATGTTATCATAATGAAAATGCCAATAAAACATTTGCTTTGGGTGGAATCAATCAATTATCTCTGAAATATATATCTGGGCAGATATTGTGGTGCAGTGTGTTAAGGATGCCCATATCCCATATATGAATGCCTGATCCTAGTACCAGCTAAGCCCATGCTTCTAATTCAGTTTCCTACTAAAGCAACGTAGAGGCAGCAGATAATGGTTCAAACACTTGGGATGCAGCAATCCACATGGGAGATCCAGATGGAAGTTTCTGTCCCCTAGCTTCAGCCTTGGCTAGTCCTAGCTGTTCCAAGCATTTGGACATGAAAACTATCTCTCTTTCTCTCTCTCTTTCTCCACCTCATTTCATCCTGGCCACTCTGCCTTGCAAATAAATAAGTCAATCTTCAACAATTGAATAAAACATAGAGATGCCAGGACAATGTGATAAAGGAATAAAATTAAATGATTTTCTCTACCAGCTTAAATGACTTACAGTAAAGCTATTGTGAACAAGAGTAGTACAGAAATGCAATATATAATAACTAATTGATATAATATAGAAAGCTCCAAATCAGACATATTATATAGAAACTTTATATGTGATAAGGTTAACATTGATGATAAATGTAGAAAGCATGGTGTTTTCAATAAATTAGCCTGGTAAAGCTTGGTATGCATATTTAAAAAAATAGGTCATCATATACAAAACCAAATCATGGAGACATAAATCTGAATGGCAAACAATAAACTTTTATAAACTCATTTAGAAAATAATCAGTATATCAAGTCATGGAAAGTTCCCTTTAATGCGGTTCAGGAAGGTCTACTACATATAATTAAGAACATTGTCCTTCTGAAGACAAGCTATTTCTAAAATGTATGTACAGTAAGTTTTTGTGACACGTGTAACCACTACATTATTTGCAAACAAAAACAAAAAGTCACAAAAATAACTACAAAAGAATAATTAAAATTTTAGTAACGCACAGAAAAATTGGGAAGAAGCATTCCACAATACAATAATTTCAAAGGACTACTAAACATATTTAATAATGATCAGTTCAGTACAATAGTTGTTAGAAAATTGAAAACTGAAACCAAAGAAATGTAATTAACACACATGGAAATCCAGTTTTCCCAGCACCATTTAGTGAATAGACTGTCCTTACTCCAGGGATTGGTTTTGGATTCTTGATCAAATATGAGTTGGCTGTAGATGTTTGGATTGATTTCTGGTGTTTCAATTCTGTTCCATTGGTCTATCCATCTGTTTCTGTACCAGTACCATGCTGTTTTGATAACAACTGCCCTGTAGTATGTCCTGAAATCTGGTATTAGGATGCCTCCAGCTTCGTTTTTGTTGTACAAGATTGCTTTAGCTATTTGAGGTCTCCTGTGTCTCCATATGAATTTCAGCATCATTTTTTCCAGATCTGAGAAGATCTTTGGTATCTTGATTGGTATCGCATTGAATCTGTAAATTGCTTTTGGGGGAATGGACATTTTGATGATGTTGATTCTTCCAATCCATGAGCAGGGAAGATTCACAATAGCTAAGACCTGGAACCAACCCAAATGCCCATCAACAGTAGAATGGATAAAGAAATTATGGGACATGTACTCTATAGAATACTATACAGCAGTCAAAAACAATGAAACCCGGTCATTTGCAACAAGATGGAGGAATTTGGAAAACATCATGCTGAGTGAATTAAGCCAGTCCCAAAGGGACAAATATCATATGTTCTCCCTGATGGGCGACAACTACCTGAGCACCAAAGGGGAAACTTGTTGAAGTGAAATGGACACTATGAGAAACAGTGACTTGATCAGCTCTTGTCCTGACGGTTGATGTACAATGTAATACTTTATCCATTTTAGTATTTTTTAGTTCTAGTAATATTGGTTGAACTCTGTAATTAACACACAATTATTCTTAGGTGTCTAAATTTTAACTGAAAAGTGATCCCTGTTAGGAATTTGGAAAGCATTATGCTGAGTGAAATAAGCCAGTCCCAAAGGGACAAATACCATATGTTCTCCCTGATCGGTGACAACTAACTGAGCACCAAAAAGGAAACCTGTTAAAGTGAAATGAACACTATGAGAAACGGTGACTTGATCAGCCCTTGCCCTGACTGTGTATGGACAACTTAATACGTTATCCCTGTTAGTATTTTTTTTTTGTTTGTTCTACTTAATACTTTTGGTTGAATACTGTAATCAATACACAATTCTTCTTAAGTGCTGAAACTTAACTGAAAAGTGATCGCTGTTAAATATAGGAGTGGGAATAAGAGAGGGAAGAGATGTGCAATTCGGGACATGATCAAGCTGACTTACCCCAAACAGTAGAGTTATAAACATACCAGGGGATTCCAATTCAATCCCATCAAGATGGCATGTACCAATGACATCTCACTAGTCCAAGTGATCAATTTCTGTTCACAATTGATCATAATGATAGGACTAAGAGCCAAAGGGATCACATAAACAAGACTAGTGTCTGCAAATACTAGCTGATAGAATCAAAAAGGGAGAGAACAATCCAACATGGGAAGTGAGATACACAGCAGACCCATAGAATGGCAGATGTCCTAAACAGCACTCTGGCCTCAGAATCAGCCCTTAAGGCACGTGGATATGGCTGAAAAGCCCATGAGAGTATTACAGGCATTGAAAGCCAAAATACTCTGGGGAAAAAAAAAAAAAACCCTAAATGAAAGATCTCCATGAGTGAGATCCTAGTGAAAAGATCGGGTCATCAAATAAGGAGGTACCTTTCTCTGAAGGGAAGAGAGAACTTCCACTTTGACTACGACCTTGTCTAAATATGATCAGAGTTGGTGAACTCGAAAGGCTTCCATAGCCTTGGCAACTCATGACAAGAGCCTAGGGAGATTACTGATGCCATAAACAAGAGTGTCAATTCGTTAAATCAACAACAGGAGTCACTGTGCACTTACTCCTCATGTAGGATCTCTGTCCTTAATGTGCTGTAAATTGTGATTTAATGCTGTAACTAGTACTCAAACAGTATTTTTCACTTTGTGTTTCTTGTGGGTGCAAACTGTTGAAATCTTTACTTAATATATGCAAAACTGATCTTCTGTATATAAAGGGAATTGGAAATGAATCTTGATGTGAATGGAAGGGTTGAGGGAGAGGGAAAGGGGAGGGTTGCGGGTGGGAGGGAAGTTATGGGAGGGGAAGCCATTGTAATACATAAGCTGTACTTTGGAAATTTATATTCATTATATAAAAGTTAAAAAAAGAAAAGAAATGTAATTAACACACAATTATTCTTAACTGAAAAGTGATCCCTGTTACATATAAGAGTGGGAATGAGAGAGGGAGGAGATGTACAATTTGGGACATGCTCAATTGGACTTTCCCCAAATGGTGGAGTTAGAAATGTGCCAGGGCATTCCAATACAATCCCATCAAGGTGGCATGTACCATGAGAAGTCAGATGCAGGAAAGTACATACTACGTCATGAAGGATGTTCAAAAAGTGGCAAACAGAAGTTTCTGTCTTCACCACTGCAGATCAGGCTGTTGGTACACTGCCTTGCAAATGGAAGAGTTGCTGTAGGGCAGGCGGGACTATTGCACTTGGGTATCTGTCAACCGGAGTTTCAGAGATGCTTGGAAGAACTCCATTTCTTGAATGGCATTACACTTCCTTAACATAAGCCTGTAAAATTGTAATCACAAATATTATTTACAGTGAAAGAACATGTTTCAGTAATAATTAACAAATAGAAAACAAAATTATATTGGTAATGGATCTAGAATGGTAATTTTCAAAAAAATTTCAAATGTATACAACTGATGGTTTTCATTGAGAATAATAACAAACAACACAGAAAGTCATTTTAGGAGAATTCCATTAGAAAGTCTGGCACTTACCAAAGAAAATCCCATCAATGATTTTTGTTGATTGCATTATTTATGGTAACATCCTCACCAAAATTAATGTATTCTGAATTCAATAAATATATGAAAAGAATGAAGATGTAAGTGTAATTTGCCAGTGATGGCAAGGAGGGGAAATGCAATTAAGCTACAAATTAGTATTAATTAGTAATTTTAACAAAATTAACTATACATGTGTTTTTGGTGTAAGGTGTTTATGAAAATATAAATACTAAAATACAGTCTTCTACCATATATATGAAATTAGTCTAACCCAACATAGATGAAAAGACTCTGTTTCAAGTGCTTTAAAATTCATTCTACTCTAGAAAAAGCGTAAAACGTATAAAAACACACAAACCTATCAACCATGTGCAATTCTTGCTTAAAAATACACTTTTCTCACAATACTGACTGCTGCCCTCTTCCCTGCCCTCCCCTGCCTACCCTTTTTGCACCATAGGAGACTTCAGAAGAGTGGGAAAAGGACAAAGGACAATTTGAAACACAGGGAGGGAGTGGAAGATTCCTATTGCTTTAACTTCAGGATAATCTCAGGTCAACTACTTTTAGGAAAGAATATTTTTGCTAGTCAAAAATCCAGGATTTGATTCTCTTATACTAATTCATCTGTGATTCTCAAAAATGGTTTGGGGGCTTTCAGATTTTGCCTATTTAGATTATTGGGTCCATCTCTTTTGCTCCAGTTCTATCATTTTCCATTAAGATGTTGATCATTGCAGATGTATTCTCTCAGCAAGCGATTATTAAACAAGCACCATGCACAACACACTGTGCTAGAAATGAGGGAGTAAAATCACATCAGGTCCTACTCATAAGATTGCCCAGTATACATAGTTTATGCCTTCAATCCAGACATTATTTCTGATCACAGAAATGTACTTCCATTGCTTTCATTTAAGTAAAGATGCCTTTTTTGCTACTCTTAAAAGATAATTTTATTCTTATGTGCATAATCATTATAAAATGTTTTTGTAGCATGTTGAAGGTATTTTAATATTTTAGACTTCTTTCTATTCATCAGTGACTGCAAATTGATTGTCTTTCTTTCATAGATTGTTCACTTTTTTGCTGATTTTTTTCATGCTTTTCTGTTTTTAATCTGTATTTTCACTATGAAATTACGCTATTAATTTTAAAGCATTATTTCATCTTGCCTCGGATGCATGGTGCTTGCTCCAGCTAGGATCCGTTTGTTCAGGTCTGGAGATCTTTCACTCAGTAGCTGCATGTTGCCTCTTGCCCTTTTGCGCTTGTTGCTCTCCCTGAACCTCACAAGTCACACTTCAGGCCTTCCCATTTGTCTCCATGAGCTCCAAACTCTTTCTCAGATTTCATCTGTCTCATTTTTGTTAACTGGACAGCATGAGGTGAATTTCTCAGATACATGTAATGCTTTCCAATATTCTTTGCATGTGCATAAATACATTCTTCTCTTTGAGATAAAAATATATTACATACAATTTTGTTGAAGCAGACCTTTATCTTTTCAAAAACCTCGATTTTTAAGGTCAGCTATTAATTATAGTTTTATATATAAATTTAAATTTTCATATGGTAAACAATTATGTATATGAAACTGATGTTCTTTGTTATTTTAATGTTCAGAGACTAAGGAAGAAACTGGCATTGAAATAAAATATAAAGTATTTTGTAATACTTAGAAACACATATTTAGTCCATGCGAAATCAGATATTCATGGTGAAAGAAATAATTACACCAAAGGAAAGAGAACTCTGACTTCAACATTTAGAGCTCTGACTTTTAAATTGCACATCTCCTCCAGGACACAAGCAGGCAAGCTACTGCTTCTCAAACGTATGAATAATACAGTAAAGTGTGATGCTAGAGATAGTCTCATGCAACAGATACATGCATAGGAGGCATTTCTGTAGCAGAATTGTATAAATTAGAATTTTATACCTTACTCATTCAATACACTTACTGTTTGTTTTAAAAATACTTAAAGATTTTCAATTATGTTTTTAAGAAAGTAATGTGCAGAGTTTTGTCTTCATTCTCTGATATAGAATATAAAATTACTTGATTATATTTCTGTAAATCAACATATAGGAACAAAGTAACTAAATGATAAGCCAAGTTTCTTAATAAAAACTGATATGCAGCTTTGAAAACATTAAAGACCCAAAGAAAAAGAATAATCACTTATTTTTTTTAACTTTTATTTAATGAATATAAATTTCCAGAGTACAGCTTATGGATTACAATGGCTTGCCCCCCCCTTAACGTCCCTCCCACCTGCAACCCTCCCCTTTCCCACTCCCTCTCCCCTTCCATTCACATCAAGATTCATTTTTGTTTCTCTTTATATACAGAAGATCAGTTTAGCATACATTAAGTAAAGATTTCAACAGTTTGCTCCCACACAGAAACACAAAGTGAAAAATACTGTTTGAGTACTAGTTATAGCATTAAATCTCAATGTACAGCACACTAAGGACAAAGATCCTACCTGAGGAGTAAGTGCACAGTGAATCCTGTTGTTGACTTAACAAATTGACACTCTTGTTTATGGCATCAGTAATCTCCCTAGGCTCTTGTCATGAGCTGCCAAGGCTATGGAAGCCTTTTGAGTTCACCAACTCTGATCATATTTAGACAAGGTCATAGTCAAAGTGGAAGTTCTCTCCTCCCTTCAGAGAAAGGTATCTCCCTCTTTGATGACCCGTTCTTTCCACTGGGATGTCACTTGTGGAGATCTTTCATTTAGGTGTTTTTTGGTGTTTTTTTTTTTTTTTTTTTTTTTGCCAGAGTGTCTTGGCTTTCCACGCCTGAAATACTCTCATGGGCTTTTCAACCAGATCCGCATGCCTTAAGGGCTGATTCTGAGCCCAGAGTGCTGTTTAGGACATCTGCCATTCTATGGGTCTCCTGTGTATCTCACTTCCCATGTTGGATCGTTCTCTCCCTTTTTGATTCTATCAGCTAGTCTTTGCAGACACTAGTCTTGTTATGTGATCCCTTTGGTTCTTAGTCCTATAATTATGATCAATTGTGAACAGAAATTGATCACTGGGACTAGTGAGATGGCATTAGTACATGCCATCTTGATGGGATTGAATTGGAATCCCCTGGTATGTATGAGGTAAGTCAGCTTGAGCATGTCCCGAATTGCACATCTCTTCCCTCTCTTATTCCCACTCTTATTCTTATATTTAACAGTGATCACTTTTCAGTTAAGTTTCAGCACTTAGGAATAATTGTGTATTGATTACAGTATTCAACGAAAAGTATTAAGTAGAACAAACAAAAAAAAAATACTAACAGGGATAACATATTAAGTTGCTCATCAACAGTCAGGGCAAGGGCTGATCAAGTCACCGTTTCTCATAGTGTTCATTTCACTTTAACAGGTTTCGTTTTTGGTGCTCAGTTAGTTGTCACCTATCAAGGAGAACAAGTAGTATTTGTCCCTTTGGGACTGGCTTATTTCTAATTAAAATTCTGACAGCAGAGTGTGCCAAAAATATGAAAAACTGTACACAAATCAATTATTTTTTAAAGAATTTTATTTATTTATTTGAAAGGCAGTTATGGAAAGAGAGAGAGAGAGAGAGAGAGAGAGAGAGAGAGAGAGAGGAATCTTCCATATGCTGGTTTACTTCTCAAATGGTTACAACAGCCAGGCTGGGTCATGCTGAAGCCAGGAGCTTCTACAAGGACTCCCACATGGGTGCAGGGACCCAAGGAACTGGACCATCTTCCACTACTTTCTTAGGTGCATTAGCAACGTTATTCACCTATTAAGTGGATATATAGTCTAACATGCCAGGAGTTGAAATACTATGTTTTTATACTAATAAAGATTTTGACTGTCTTAGGAGATGGAAATTAATTATATATTTTCTTTATTCATGTGTGTTTAATCAATAATTTAACTTACTTGTGGGGGAGAACGGTGTCTTAAAGAAATTCAATGTGTTAAGGAAATTCCCTTAAGTCTTAAGCACATCTCCATCATCTCAAAGCATGGTAAGACACTGATAAAACAATCCCCCTTGTTTAACAAGAGTTGTTGTTTACCATGGTCCCAGGTTATCATTCACTCTCTTCCTGACGTATACAGTTGCTCCTCCCTCTCTTCGTGATGTTTCTTCCTAACAATCCAATGCCTGGTGATTGCTGCCCTGTTAGTCATATTTTGGCTCCAGAGTTTATTGTAATGCTGTGGCAAGGTGTCCACACAGAACACCCTGGTGGATGCTGAACACAGTATCTCAGCTTGAGGAAGATTTGCGCATCCACATTTAGCTCCTGTACCATCATATATTTTCTCTTGGGAATTTTTTTCTGAATAATATTGATGCTTGTAATTTGATAAATCAGGCATGTCTTGGTGGGAAAAGCAAGCAATATGAATGGAAAGTAAACAGCTAAATAAATACTGGGTAAGTTAATGAGGACAAACTCTGCTTTAAAATGCTTGGCTTGGGGACCAGTGCTGTGGCACACTGGATCAAGCCATCACCTTCCACGCTGGTGTTCCATATGGGCTTTAAGGCTTAGCTGCCCATTTATGAGTCAGCTTCCTACTAATGTGCAGCAGAGAATGGTCCAAGTGCTTAGGTCTCTGCACTCACAGGGGAGACCTGCAAGTATTCCTGGCTCCTGGCTTTGGCCTGGGCCCGCCATGGCTGTTGAGGCCTTTGGGGAGTGAACCAACAGAAGGATCTGTCTCTCTCTCTGTCTCTCCCTCTCTCTTTGTAACTCTGACTTTCAAATAAATAAATAAATAAATGCGATGAGCAGACAAGTCAAGCTCACAGGGACATCCAGCAGAATGCTGGCATGTCCAGCAGCTTCAATGGAACCATGAAGGGGAATTGGTATGGATGGATTGTTCAAGACTATTCCTTCTGTACCTGCTGGTGGTCTTGCTATTGCTGTCGATTGCTCACGAAGATGGCAGCCAGAAGAAAGGGCCAGATGTAGAGGAAGTTATGACAAGGAAAAATGGACTCTCCATGTGCCTGTGTCTCACTTGAAAAAATTAAACAAAACACTTCAGGATGTAATAACTGAAAATTCACTTCTACCTTCCAAATGTTGAACAAACATTTACTTCCAATGACCTTGTACCAAGAATTGTTCTGCCTGTATTGAGTTCTTCATTAACTTTTATTGTAGAACATTAGAAAATTAAGAGACTCCAAGTGTGTCTTTTGTATTCCAGACAATACTCCTTCTTTCCCCATTTTTAAGTAGCCACCCAGTTCCTTCATGATAACGACAATCACTTCTTCCAGTTTACTAAACTTTTCTCTGTCACTGAGTTTAGGAGTTCAAGGAACCCTAACTGCCCAAGTGGTGACTTAAGCGTCAGGTTAACGGAATAACCATTGAGAACCATAGGTGGAGGAGCCATCCTGTGGAAGCTAAGATCTCTATGCTAAAAAAATATATATATATTTTTTAGAAGAACACTTTCTATCTTAAGAATTTGCAGAGACAAAATAGAGAGGTGCTACTTCATTTGCGACCCATTGATTATCAAGTACTTAAATCCTGTCTATTGCAGAAACACAAATGGCATTGCCCTCATTTCAAAGTGTTACCACCCAAATAACACTTTATGTAATTATAAAAAATGTCATCCCTCTTTTTCACCAACCTAGCTGTTTCAAGGTAACATGAATTATTCTAAGGCCAAGTAAATTTCATGAACTCATGTATATTACCATGCTTTATTTTCAGTAAAATAGGCAGAACCTGATCAGAAGCAAAAAATGCCTAATAATAAGACAACGAATAATACAGCTGTAGATTTGTGAGAGGTGATTTTGTCAGGTGCATCTTACAAAAGACAGGCAAATCCATATCCAGAGTAAGTGTCTATTCCCGTAAAAATAATCTTCGCATTTTCCAGATGGAAATTGTCCAATGGAATCCGTTGACAAATGCAATCAACTTTCTGAGTTCGTCCCATGGGACGTCACGCCATGGGATAGTCTTCCCCACCTTCTGTTTTTTTTTTTTTTTTTTTTTTTTTGTTGTTGTTTTTTTTTTTGTTTTTTTTTTTTTGTTTTTTGTTTTTTGTTTTTTTTTTTATCTTTTATTTAATGAATATAAATTTCCAAAGTACGACTCATGGGTTACAATGGCTTCCCCCCCCATACCGTCCCTCCCACCAACAACCCTCCCCTTTCCCACTCCCTCTCCCCTTCCATTCACATCAAGATTCATTTTCGATTATCTTAATATACAGAAGATCAGCTTAGTATACCTTAAGTAAGTATTTCAACAGTTTGCTCCCACACAGAAACATAAAGTGAAAAATAATAGATGATTTTTTTTAAATGATGATGAAATCAGATCAAACCTATTGTCATGTTTAATCCCAGTGAGAGTCAAGTTGGGAATTGAAAATTTCTTTCTTTTTTTTTTTTTTTTTTTTTTACAGAAGATCAGTTTAGTGTACATTAAGTAAAGATTTCAGTCGTTTGCACCCCCATAGAAACACAAAGTGAAATATACTGTTTGAGTACTCGTTATAGCATTAAGCCTCAGTGTACAGCACATTAAGGACAGAGATCCTACATGAGGAGTAAGTGCACAGTGACTCCTGTTGTTGACTTTACCAATTCTCCCAGTCTCTCTTCTGAGTACTTAACTAACCATCCAAATCGTCAGCCACTGAGCGTGTGCTGATACATGATACAGATGTATATTTTGGCCATTTCTCTTTGCAAGCAAAACAAACAATTTTGCTGCTGAAAATTATGCCAACCATCAATTGTCTTTCAACCAGAGCCCCTAAGGAGAACTATGAGTAAAACAGTCCTCTTCTGGGTAGTACCAGTATGTCTTACAGAACCCTCAGTGCACTAGGCCTGAGCTCGTCTTTCTCAAACAACCATGCAACAAGCATATCACAAACAATACACATGTCTGTGCTTTCTGGGCCTGCCAGATCATATTCCTCATAAAGTAATATTTCCTAATAATGGGGTATTGCAGTTTGCACCCAACTTAGGACTTTTTGGGTGAATTGTCTCAGAATTTCTGATTCTGAACTTGTGCCATTTTTCAAAAATGATTTTGTATACACATACATCCTGGAGTTCCCACGAATAGTGTTCTTTCTGCTCTTGTCAGTATGATTTTCAACACTATTCATTAAATATTCTTCCTTTAAAGACGATCTTAAATTTTGAGTTGAAATTTAGTCTGTCAGTGATAGATTTGCTCATGATAAAAACGTTATGGTCTTCATTACATTGGTTATAATAAATTCTTTTCATGGTCTCTGTCTAAACCAAGTGGAAGAATGGCTTCAATTTTCTCGCTAAGATGCAGGTCAAGTTATTAACCCGACCATTGTTTCCAGGGGGGTGAAAGTCAGCCAACCTCTGTCTTATACTTGTCTATTCACTGAGATATGCAAAGAAGATTTTAACAACAAGATTCTTGGATTATATGTGCTGTTCTTTGGAAAAGTTACTATAATCTTTCAGTTTTGAATTTTGTTTCCTAATGTAATATAATTTTTAGATTCATATTCAATCATTCCTAATGAAAAAAATGCAGTTTGTACACTGTATTTGGAATTGAGTAGGTAATTTTTAAGATTTATTTATATATTTGAAAGGCAGAGTTACAGACAAGCAGAGGCAGAGAGAGACAGTGAGCGAGAGAGAGAAAGAGAGAGAGAGAGAGAGAGAGAGAATCTCATCAGCTGTATCACTCCCTAGATAGCCACAAAAGCCTGAGCTTCATGGATCCAAAAGCCAGGAGCCAGGAGCCCATAGCTTCTTCCAGGTCTCACATGTGGGTGCAGAGGCTCAAGGACTTGGGCACTCTCCCACTGCCTTCCCAGGCCATAGCAGAGTGCTAGATCCGAAGTGGAGCAGCCAGGATTGAACCAGTGTCCACATGGGATGCTGGCAATGCAGGCGGCGGCTTTAACCACTATGCCACAGCAGTAGTAGCCCCAAGTAGATATGTTTTAATATAGGTATAGATGGATAATAAGGTAAAGATATGTACATACCAATAAATATATGATCAGTTTGAAATTAACTTAGCATTGAAACATTTGTATTTTGTTTATTATGCATTTCACAAAGGCTTAGAATGCTTCATAAAATCATCAAAATGCCTTTATATCTTGCTAACTTTTATTTATAGAAACATAATAAAGCTGAACCAACCAATTTTATATATATATATATATATATATATATATGATATGTTTGTGGTCATTTATATTTTTCAAATGTAGTTAGAAAGAAATAGGAATGTATGTCTATATGAACATATATTTTAATATTACAAGGTAAAATAATTGATGTCATTAGGATTACTTAAATATGATATTTTTGAGATTTTCTAAAATAATGTTTTAATTTTATGAACATTACTGTAGAATATCTATGAGTTAGATTTTGTAGATAATATTTCAGAGCATTTTAATAAATCTGTGATAACTAAATTCATTTATGCATTTTATTTAAAAAATGAAATAAGAAGATAATCTGAAACTTGATTTCAATCTTTTAAGTATTTAACATATTCATTTATACAATTGAAAATTAATTATTTGTACTACCCTATTTTTTAGATTTTTGTCTTTAATGGGGACATCAATGAATTGTAAAACCATAAAATAACATATGATTAAGAAAAAACTGGAAGATTAATTCTGAGTGATGTCTTTGCTGAATATTTATATACAGATTATTCAATATCAAAAAATAGAATTTCAATACTTCACACTATGTCCATAAAAGCATTTACAAAATGTTTCACTAAAAGAATAGATCTTACTTCCAAAAAATGTTTTGAAGAATGGATTTGGTAATATGTAAAATTAATTCATCCTATTAGTCTCCAATTAAATCTAACAATAAAGTAACTTGTGGCTACATGATCTTTTTAAACAATGTTCCCCCAAAATTTAAAAATGTTTTCTAAAAAGTCAATTTTTATACAGTTATTTTCCAAGAATGATCACAATTTTTTATTTAAAATTAATTCAGAGACCTCATAACAACTGTGTGTATCTAGCTTATGAATCTGGGTATTGATCTTCTATTTAATTTATGTTCATTTTTCTGCTAATTTACTTTGAAGCTAATGCTGAAATACAAATTTCACTAAATTTGTCTAAAAATTGAACTAAATTTGAGCTAACCATTTTGTATTTTCATTGACTGAAACTGACCTATGCATGCCTTCTTGATTTTTGCTTGTTTGTTATTTTCCATCCACCAAAGATGTTCTTAAAACTAGAGACATTCTAGTCTTGCCTTCTAAAGCAGTCATTAGACCAGGTTTTCATAGATGCTTTAAGTAAATTACTGGGCTCCTGTTACAGAAATTGTTTGAAAGTCCAATATCAACATCAACTTAACAAGAGGTTTCATCAAACATTGCATGAAAAATAGGATAATTTAGTAATTGCTTTTATTAGAGATGTACATATGGCAACTGTTTCATAAAGAGACATGAAAGTCTGATGTCTACTCATTTAACTGTGTTTTCAAGGAGAAACTCAGAAGCTCAGAAAGCAGATCCTGATTAGGGACAAGAGACAATCTAAATGTTCTGTGGAGACTGAATGCCTAACCTGCTGAAATGAAATGGCTTGCTAGCCAATTCAACTAATTTCACACACTAGATTAAAAGTTGAATTTATTGATGTTCAGTAAATTCAGAAATTTTAATTGGAAGTGAAGAGTTACAAGTCATTCTAGAATTTAATGACAGTTTCCTAGAAAACAGTAGACCACCACTCTACGGCAATAAAATAAACCTTGCTTATGTTATCTATTCCAGTCCAAAGAATTTTTATTTTTATTTTTTAGCTATTTTGTGGTTCTTTCCTTGGATTATTATGAAACAGAATCACAAGTTTTCTACTGACTTTGATGAATTTCTTCTGCATTTATTACTTAAAATGCTGCCTAAAGATAGGAAAATAAATCTTCTACAGTATAATTATCTGGGATGCCTTATATAAATGGTCTTAAAATAGATCCTCAGTATGACAGTCCTCTAGTGCTCTCTTTTCAGCTTCTCATAGAACATGCTATACAGAATTTTTCTTTTTATAGTTAATTATGCTTTCATGACAAAAGCCAGAGGGATAGCTAAAAACAAGTAGAATTCTTTATGAATTCTTATGAATTCTCTGAATTATGCAGTTTTTCTTCATTAAAGTATGACTTGTTTTAGTAAATATACTAAAATATCTTTTATTTATGTTTTGTTTCCAAAATATTTTATAAATATCATCTTATATATTTAGAAATAATCTCTTCTAATATCTTATAATGCTTATTCAATAGCTATTTGATCTTTACCCACATGATATGACAGTTCTTTCTATTAAATTCCGTGTTTTTGAGATGTGATACACTGAATATGCAGGGCTTAGTATATTTTATTATGTGGGCACATTTGATTTGTGAAGCGATAATTAGATTCTGATAATATGAATTTAAATCATAATTTTCACATTTGTAACGTTGGGAAATTTAACTAACCCTGAGATCCTATTTCTCATCTATAAACAGAGCAACCATAGACAATTCAAATGCTCAATATAAAGATGAAAGTCATCTTAAGTATCAAGTAGAGTCATAGATATTTAATAGATGTTGTAACAATTATATACGGACCTTAAGTTTTCTTTGGGTCAATCTATTTAGTGTACTTCCTGCTAATGTACCTGACGATGGAAGAAAACAAAGCAATGGAAATTAAAATGATTCAGCAATAATATATGAATCAAAATGTCCTACAATATACTAGATTTATGATAATTTTGGGGCTTCTCTGTGTGTATCCCAGTGTAAAGAAGCTTGTGATCCATCCTACAACAGAGTGACCTGGTTCTATGAATTGAGTAAACTAGTCCAACAAGGTTGACTCAGTTCTTTCGCTTCCTTCAAAAACTCTGCTCTTATTTAGACTGTTCACATATTCAGACAATATCATCTCTTAGCTATATACCTGGAGGATGTGGGGTCTTTCATACATCAGATTATATTAAGATGGAGATTTTAAAATCTTTTCTGTTTTAGAGAAAGGTGACCAAATGGTAAACCATTGTAGAATCATATATGCTCTAGGCTACACTAAATAATGCAACATAGTTATGATTTTAAGGAGGTAAATCTGATAGCTCACTTGGGTTCTAGTATATTTCTTACTGTACTTAATAATATAAATATTTTGCAAGCTGGCTTTTCTTTAATCATTCACAATTAGCATAAATTCCCAACTGCATTCAACTTAAGGTTTAAAAAATTGATCATTGGTTTTGAAACAATCCTCTCAATAATCTTAACTCCTCATCTATTAACTTCACAACATATTCTTTTTTAAAAAGATTTTAATTTATTTGAGAGGTAGAGTTACAGTGAGAGGGAGAGATAGAAAGGTCTTCCTTCCATTGGTTCACTCCCCAAATGGCCAAAAGGGCCTGAGCTGTGCCAATCCAAAGCCAGGAGCTAAGTGCTTCTTCCCGGAATGCCACGTGGGTGCAGGGGCCCAAGCACTTGAGCCATCTTCTACTGCTTTCCCAGGCCACAGCAGAGAGCTGGATTGGAAGAGGAGCAGTCAAGACTAAAACCGGTGCCTAAATGGGGTGCTGTTACTGCAGGTGGAGGATTAACCTAGTGTGCCACGGCGTCAGCCCCACAACATATTCTTTAATGTCAACAAGCCTATAGACTTTTGACTCTTTAATGTTAAAATATTTTGTTAATTTGAGAAAGAGAGACAGAAATAGAAAGCTATCATTATTTGAGTCACTTCCCAAATTCCCACAATGGTAATGGCTAGGCCAGACTGTGAGTCAGGACCTGGGAATGCAGTCCAGCTTGCCACATGTGTACAGGCATCTAATTATGCAAGCCATTACCACTGCCTCCTCAGGTCCACATTGGGAGGAAGCTACAGTTAGGAGTTGGAGCTGGAAAGGGAACCAAGCACTCTATTAAGAGTTGTGGGTATATTAACTATTTGGCTAAATTCTTGTTCCAATAACATTTTTAAATAGACCTAATTTCTTTTGGTTGATATATTCTCCAAATAATATAACATTCATCTTTTAAAAAATTAAAATAAATATTTTCTATATGTTTACTCCATTATGCAACTATAACCATTAATTCCAGAATATATTCATTGCCCATAAAGGAATTCTATGCCTATTGTAAACTAGTTGCAAATTCCCCTCCATCAATACCTTGGGAAACCAATGCATTTTATGCTTGCTTAGATCTGCCTTTTCTGGAAATTTCATTATAACTAAAATTATATATACCAAATATAATATATGGTCTTTCGCATTGGATGTGTTATACTTAATGTACTATTTTTAAGACTGCACCATATTGTGTATTGTAAAACACGTAATTTATGTGGATGAGAAATATTCCATTGTATGGATATGCCACATTTCATTGACTCATTCATTACTGGCTTTGACTTTGTTTTACTGGCTCACATTTGTTGTCGAGCTTTTCTTGTGAATATTTCACTTCAGTTATTGTACCTTTCAATTCCAAAACTCCTACTTTGTTTCCTTTTCATAAATCATTTTATTGCTATTTTGAACGTAGTGAAAAACCACTCGATAAAAAACTAGAATCTTTACTTCATTGAATATATTTAAAATAACTGAAGTTTTTGTCTAGAAAGTTCAATGTCTGAACTTTCTCTGGCACCATTCATATTGATTTCACCATGGGCTTATTACGAAATCCCCAATATTAATTAGCCCAAGAGGGTTCTCTGGCACCATTCATATCGATTTCTTTATTTCTATGTAAATTTTTTTCTTTTTTCCCTTCTTTTTATGCCTTGCAAATTTTTGTCTAAAATAGGAATTTTAAACCCTCTTGGGCTTATTAATATTGGGGATTTAGTAATAAGCCCGTGGTGAAATCGTATGGCACCCCAAATTCCGGCAGCACATGTGGCACCTATCTGGGCATTTCTAGGGAACTTTAAGGGGCCACATTTCAGTGTAAATTTTAGGGTTCTTGTCCGATTTCCCACGTGTGCGTGTGTGTGTTGAGGCACATTTTCAAGCCTCAACCAGACAGTATGTAACTCAGCTTTCGCCTTCACTGCTTGCTTCTCTAGAGCCTCGAGGTCAGCTTGAAGTCTTCCTGAACCTGTGAGTGAAGACTATCACGAGAACGGGAGTTTTCCCAAATTCTATAAATGTGTTATGTCAGCCTTCCTACTGTGTCTTTTAAATAAATATTTATTTGTTTATTTTGAAAATCAGAGTTACAGAGAGAGAGAGAGAGAGAGAGAGAGAATATCTTCCATCCGCTGGTTCACTCTCCAGATGGCCACAACAGCCAACACTGAACCAGGCTGAAGCCAGGAGCCAGGAGCTTCACGTTGGGCCCAAACACAGATCATGCTCTGCTGCTTGTCCAGGCTGTCAGTAGAGAGCTGGATCAGAAGTTGAACAGCCATGACACAAATCAGCATGCATATTTGATGCTGGCATTGCTGGCAGTGGCTTTACCCACTTTGTCACAACTCTGGCCCCTCCCATGTCTTTTTAGAGAATATATTGTTTGTCCCAGCAATTTATCTATCATCTCAGGAAGCAATATGAGAAAACAGACTATAACTATTTTGGACAAATTTCCCCAGAATATTTGCACAGGCAAGTTCTGGGTTTGTTGAAATAGGAATAATCACATATATATTCTTTTTAAAAGATGTGTTTGACAGAACAAAGACATAAGCCTCAGCCATTACCCCTCATTGTCCAAAGAAGAATAACTATGGAATGTATTCCTTGCCCTTGAATCTCAATTCAGTCTCAACCCTATGGTCTCCATACCCCACCCCCTACAGCCACCTGAAAGACCAGTTCCAGGAATTCCCCTCTGCCTGCTGCCCCTACCCCACCCCCGTTCCCAACCCTCCTAAAATATAAAAAGGCCAGGCCCCTGGGGTCGGGCCTTCTGCCACGTGATCCATCAGTGTGCACTCGGCAGGTGGTCACCCACCTCTTCGGATTTATCATCTCTGAATAAATTCGGTCCGGCTGTAAATTCATACACTGCCTCCTCTCTATTCGGCTCCTCTTTTTCTAACATTTTGGTGCCCTGTGCGAGGAGGCACCAATCTGCAACTCTTTTCCTAACAGTGTTTTCTTGAAAGTCAAAGTTACTGAGAGAGAGGGAGAGAAGAGAAAGCGCTTACATCTGTTAGGTCACTTCACAGATGGATACAATAGCCGGGGTTGGACAAGGTAGAAACCAGGAGTCAGGTGCCACATCCTGTAACAGGGTTTACAGCAGCCCAAACCCTTTGACCATCTTCTGCTTTTCCCAGGCCATTAGCAGGAGCTGGGTTGCAAGTGGAGCAGCCAGGACTTTAAGCGGTGCACATATGGGATGCTGGTATCTCAGACAGGATCTGTACCCTCTGTGTCCCGATGCCAGCTCTATCATGTACAGTTTGAGTCAGCTTTCCTTGAGCCACTAAATGTGTCAGGTCAAATTACTGGTTGCAACGACAAATATTGGCTCCCTCTAATGCTGGGAATTAAGACTGCTGTTTTCATAGCTAAAGTGGAGGCAGAGAATAGAGAATGTGACTTCTTTATGTTAAAATGCCACAAAGTTTACCACTGTTAGTGAGTGTTATATATTAATGTTAGGCGTCGCAAAACGCACCAAACACCGGAGTAAGGAAAAGGGTTTATTGGGGAACATCCAACAGACTGGAGTGTAGGGGTGGCGAAGGGAAAAGAGAGAAAAGAAGGTTTAAGAGAGAGAGAGACAGAGAGGAGAGAGAAGAGAGACAAGAGGAGGAGAGGAGCCAAGAGAGCAGAGAGAAGCCAAGAGAGAAGAACCAAGAGGGCAGAGACCAGAGAAGGAGGCTAGAGAGAGTAACCAAGAGAGCGAAGGGGAGAAGAGCCAAGAGAGAAGAACTGAGAGGGCAGGGGAGGAGAGCCAAGAGAGCACCTGTGCAGGAACAGGCCCTTATAAAACTTTGCCCGAGGGCGGGCAGGGAAGCAAGAACAGCGAATCCCCTTAGGATGGGGGTGGAGCCTGACCACAGAGGTTGAGCCATGTGGCCACCTGGCTAAAACTGCACCAGTTTCCTAACACTGAGAATTAGCCATTTTGTTGTTTTAAATTTTCTTTTGAAAAATCACATCTCTGGTTGCTGCAAGTCTTTGGTTCATTCCTAGAGTTCTGGAACAGTTACCCCTGACGGTTTTTACCTTTATTTCGTTGCTGCTTCTATGAAGTATAGAAATTGGAGGTTCTCACTCCACTATTTTACTTCTGTCCTACTGATTCATGTATTTTTACCATCTATTATTCCTTTTTCTTCATTTCTCTTCATAAATAGCTTAGATTCCATGAGATATCACTTTCCAGTATTACTGTCAAAATAATAATTTGTCTCATTCTGCTATAATTTTATAGCATTCATATGACAAAAGCTCAATTTATACTAACACACTGATCTGTAATAATTGCTCAGAAACTGAGAAGTGATGACAAAAATACCAATGGGAAAGAAGTGTCCTTTCAGAATGATGGTATTTGGTCAAAGTCTTTCCTTGTTTTCACTGTATTTCTCTAAAAAGCAGTAAAGATTTCTCAGTCTCCTGATCTAAAATATATAAAGTTATATTGAAATTCTGTTCTCCTTCTTTACAGTTACAGTATAAAATACATCATTTACTTTTAAGAAAATTTACCTATCTTGTTCTTTGCATTCACTAGATTTGATCATTTAACAGTACACTTTCAAACAAAATTAGATATGTAATGTGCTGGAAGAAATATTTGTAAAGAAGAAAAGGAAGGAAACAAGAATTAGTGAGAAGTTTTATTGATAATTCAACTATGATAAAAGAAAACATTGAGTAACAAGAGTATCAGACTATAGTACAGTTAAAATGTGGGGAATCACTTAGCCAAAGTCAACCATCAGAGTGCTTGACCTTAGGACCACAGCTATTCCTCATCTTCTCCTTTCGCTACCCATTGTAAATTTTCTTCCTCCACTTATTACCTCAGCAAGACTTGGTAGCCCACGTGATAGTGAGGCTCAGGTTGTTACTCTGAGGAGACAAACCCAGCACAGGTCAGGGTTGCTGCATCGATTTTGACATGATTGGAAGAGGGCAAGCATGCATGAAGATAACCATGGCCAGTGGAATACAACAAATGTTCGTCCCTACTCTCGCTGTGTGAAAGCGGCTCACCCCCTTCCGCTACATGATCAGCCATCTTTGGCCCAAAAGACCTAGGAACTTCTGTTAATCTATTTTGCATGTCCACACCCCTCGGCATGTTTTTGTGTCTTTGTTGTTATCCCTCTCCCTTCTAGTGGGTGTTATCCTATGTATTTCTTTTAATTTCCTTGTCTGTTTGAGAGCTATGCATATGAAATTGTGTAGAAGAGGAGGCACACATTTTAAAAATCACATTTCAATACAGACACAGAACCTGAAATTGAATCATGCACCTTCAAATGGTAAAAGCAAAGTTGAACTAAAATGTGTATGGAAACTACTTTGTCTTATATATTATGAATCTATCATTTCAAGGAGATGAATTTGCTAATCTTTTACAAGTGAAAAAAAAATGAGTTAATTGGAAGAATTTGGAAAGACACGGAAGAGCTATAAGGAATTAAAGCTCAGTCTCAAAAAAAAAAAAAAAAAAAATGGAGACTTTGGTGCCAATTTCCCGGAACATTATTTTCCTCAGCAGGGCTGGTATCACATTTTTTTTACATGCTTTGTGTTATCCCAATTCTGTGTTTATATTGCTTCCAGTACAGCTCTTAACAAAACCCATTAAAGAATCTATGACCTCACTGCAAATTCTAGTTAGAAGGAAACTTATTTGCTTAACTTGGGCATCCACTCTTGATCTGTTTGTGTGTTACTTTTATCATTCATTTGATTATCTCTGCATTCCTACAACATGTTTTTGTTTAGCTCCTATATGCCAGCTACTGTTTAGAAGTGGCAATTTACATGAATACCCAGCCGCCATGGAACCTGCTGCATTCTATAAGAATGAGGTTTAATTCTAGAATGGGAGGTACCCAAAAGCACAGACTTTGTAATCTAACTTTCTCAGAGAATTTATGAAAAAACATAAATGAATAGCAATTTTAATAAAATAGACAGTGAGTAGTCAGGAACCCTAAGCAGTAAATCATACTCTTCATAAATAAGACATAATAATATCTGTAAACTATGTTTTACAGGGCTTGTTTGCTGTCTCATTAGAAGAAACAGTGATTTTAAAAACATTAGCATGTGACAAAGTTATCTTATGTTTATTGTTAAATAATTATTTGCCTAAATTTTTAAAATTACCATATTTTTAGGTAATTTTAAGTAAAGTAAGTAAAATTCTAAGTCAAGTGAATTATTCCTGTCTTAAAAATAAGAAGTTTCACTTTATTATAATTATAATGACTAAAGGTCAAGGGAAAAGAACATGTTAATAGTTTTGTTGTGAAAATATTCTAGCTGTGGTTGTTGTCACAAACTCATGCGTTTCACATTTATTCCTTTAAGATCAAAATAAAAACTGTCACTTCTTTTCTCAGATAATCCAGATTTTATTTCATGGTGCAGAGAAATTGTCCCTCTGACTCTCCAAGCAGCTCCTCACTGATTGATGATGCCATCTTCTCTGCTTGACACAGAGAAGGCATTAACATTAACTTTAATTTTCATAGTTTTAATATTTAATTTAATGGTTAATGGGCTTATCTAGCTGAGATTAAAAATTACAGAGAAATGCAGTTGGCTACCTTCAGATTTATATTTCCTCTTAAATACAGGTGTTCAGTTATATTTTATTACTGAAATTTTTTTCCTTCTGTTGATTTTAACAGCATTCTGTTTATGGGTTTATACCCCATAAATTTCTAAAATTTCCAATTTTCCATTTCACTTTGCTTTGGCTTTTTTGTTTATAGATGCTTTTATTTTGGACCTTGAGATGTTTTCAAAATAATACTATTTTGGGGCCGGCTCTGTGGCGCAGCGGGTTAACACCCTGGCCTGAGTGCTGGCATCCCATATGGGCACGGTTCGAGACCCGGCTGCCTCACTTCTGACCGAGCTCTCTGATAAGGCCTGGGAAAGCAGTAGAAGATGACCCAAGTCCTTGGGCCCCTGAACCCTCATGGGAGACCCAGAGGAAGCTCCTGGCTCCTGGCTTCGGATTGGCACAGCTCCAGCCGTTGCAGCCAACTGGGGAGTGAACCAGCGGATAGAAGACCTTTCTCTCTCTTTGCCTCTCCCTCTCTCTCTGTGTAAATCAGACTTTCAAATAAATAGATAAATCTTAAACAAATTACTATTTCAAAATATATTTACACATAATGTGCACATAATACATGTAATATTTTTACACATCATTTATTTATTATCTATTGCTGGCATAAAACTTGCATATATTCCATGTGTTTGTGTGTGTTTAATTAAGGACTCTTAAAATGTTTGCACTCTCTCCATTCTCTGTACTTCCAGAGGCATTCCCCCCAAATGTGGACACATGTCTCAAACAGGCCAATCAGAATGTTGCATAACTTCTGCCCCTAGTAAATGGTGGGTACATTTTCAGAATTAGTCCATTAATAATAAATCTGTTTTCCTGAATTCTATCTCAAGTAAACATTTATTTTCAGCTTATAGCAGCTACTAGAGTCCCTAGATGGAGCCTGAGATTGCATGACACAAGAGAGGGCAGAAAGCACATGAGGTTCTGATAGGTCCCAAAGCCAGGAGCCAGAGAAACTGTGTTTCTCTTCAGTTACATAATGTATTTCAGATGACTTTTCTGACATTGACATGCAAAAATGTTCAAAATGATAAAAAATAAGTATACCTTAACAGCATCTAAACAGAAGAGTTTAGTGATATGCATATTAATGCCATCACATTTGATTCACCTATTTGTATGCATTCAGATGTATTTCTCAAAAAAAGCTTATCTGTTCTGGTGGCTACTAAGATGTCTGAGGTTTCTTTCCAGTGATTCAAAGTAAGATTCATTTTAGCAAGTTATTCATTTTAGAAAGTTATTCATAGCATTGATTAGATGATGATTCATGCCTTGAAAGTCTCCATAGATTCAAAACATTATTGATTGTAAGAATGATGATTATTTTATATAATAAAAAGAAAAGGAGTGGGCCATTTTTAGTATAAAACCTACTGATTTTAAGATGCATTTCACATTCAGAATTGTTAAAATTGACAGAGAAATTCAATGATGAATTCTTCCCTTGAAAATTTATGATACTTATCTTTCTTCGTAACTAGTCATACACATATTTCACTGGAGATTTTGAGAAATAGAATGAGGTCTTCAAAAAGCTCATGGAAGATATGTTTTATGAAAAAAACTATGCATAGATAACAAAAATTCTTCATACCAAAATTTTTCTTTTTTAAGATTTATTTATTTATTTATTTGAAAGTCAGAGGTAGAGAGAGAAGGAGAGACAGAGAGAGAGAGATCTTCCATCTGCTGGTTCACTCCCTAGATGGCCACAATGGCCGGAGCTGTGCTGATCCAAAGCCAAGAGCCAGGAGCTTCCCCTGGATCTCCTATGCGGGTGCAGGGGCCCAAGGACTTGTGCCATCTTCTTCTACTGCTTTCCCAGGCCATAGCAGAGAACTAAATCAGAAGTAGATCAGCCAGGACCTGGACAGGCACCCATATGTGATGCCAGCAATTCAGGCAGTGGCTCTACCCACTACACCACAGTGCTGGCCCCTAACCTTTCTTTTCATTAAAATTTCCATGACCTACTTGAATTTTGCTTGTATAAACAGAGGCTGTGTATAAGGAATAGAAAGAATCATTTTGCAAATTGATTGTCTTTCATTAAACATTTTGACCACACCCAAGTGATACTGCATGATTATAAGAACAAGAATATATTAACTTTCCCTATGCAAACATTTGTTTTGCCTTTTACAAATTCCTGAAGTCATACGTGATGGAGATAAAGTCCAAGAACGGTTTAACAATGGTATATTATGAAGGCTAGAGCTCTTCATCCTGATCTAACTTGATAATCCAAAATGTTAGTTGGAGAAGAGGAGAGAGATTTTTTTTCTTAAATGAATTTTAAAATTTGGAAGAAAGAAGACCTACAATTGTGTTCTATTTGCATTCCTTTCTCTATATAAACACAAATGCACACATCAGGACATGTATTTTTGAATCTCTAGATTATCATTTCAAGGAAGCAAAGTGTTGCATCCTCTAATTCATAGCAAAATTACTGTAACTAAGGGCAAAAGTGAAATTTTTCTTTTGGTAAGGCCTTATAACTGGGTTACCATCCCAGTCTTTAGACAGTCTTTTACTCCAGAGGCCCAATGGAATGTGAAGTAAAGAGAGAGAGGGTGGCTGAAGAATGAACACTGAGAATTTTGTTGTGGCTGCTGCTGCTCCTGGAAACCTCGCTCAGACCCTTGGACTTGCAGGAAGAACAATCCATATCAAATTTAAAATTAGTGGAAAGTCACAGATCTGGAAGAGACAGGGAATTCTGGGTAGTACATTCTCCATCCACCACTATTTGTATTGGAATGAAGAAGGGTTCAGTGTTACAGCAGGGGCTGCCTCTGTGGTGCAGCCTAGGATTCCTGGCATCCCCTATGAATGCTGTTTCAAGCCCTGTTGCTTCATTTCCCAGCCAGCTTCCTGCTAATGTGCCTGGGAAACCAGCAGAAGATGGCCCAAGTTCTTGGGCCTCTGACATAAATATGGGAGACTTGGCTGGAGTTCCTGGCAGTAGGCTAGAGCCTTGGCCCAACACTGGCCATTGAGGTCATTTGGAAAATGAACCAACTAAAGGAACTTCTCTCTCATTCTCTCTCTCTCTTACCCTCTCTCTGTAACTCTGCCTTTCAAATAATAAATAAATAAATAGTATTTAGAAATCAAACACACACAAAAACCATTCTCTCCCACTTGAAGTAAACTCAGTAACTGTAAATTTATGCCTAACATTCAGATGTTTTATTTCAAGAATATGATTCAATCAAAGCAGATGTTTTTGCTGTGTTTTGGATAAAACACTAATTCTAATGAGCCATGAAGTTTACCAATGTCATCAGTTTAAGTGGAAGGACGAGTGTTCTTACATCTCCAAACTCAGGCATGACATGGCTTTGATCTAGCCAACTCAGGCCCTTATGGGCATTTGAGTCGGGATGTGAGCCAGTGAACGGAAGATCTCTCTCTCTCTCTTTCTCTCTCTCTCTGTCTCTTTCTCTCTCTCTTTTCTCTTTTTTCCATCCCCTCTCTGTCACACTGCCTTTCTTATAATTAAATCTTTTAAAACAAAACAAAATAAAAAGAAAGTAAACAAACAAAACCTAGTGAATCTATCATTGGCATCCTGTTTTTCATTAAATGTTTCCTTTCCCTTTTCCCAACATTTTACTATCATTTTGTTCTAATATATAAGAAAGATAAAAGGCTGGCACAACAGGAATTCATAAGACCTCTATCCAGATTCAGCTTCTGATAATATTTTTTACTCAGTCTCACTCTCTCTTTCCTCTCATCTTCTCTCTCACCCTTGTATCTCTACTTTTTATAGTATCTCAATGTTTGCCTTGGTGGAGCAACTGGTGCTGCTACAAATTGAAGGGTGGGACTTCAGTAGGTAGACAAATATCTGTGCATCCTTACCCCTTCAAGGGAAACATCTTTTTTTAAGGGCTTCCCCAAGGGGCTGTTGACTTGGTTTCCTAGAACAGAGAGTCAATAGGTAACACAGATTGCATTGCTCTTTTTCCCTTTCTTTTCTTATTTTTCCTTTCTCTTCCTTATACTTTTTGAAACTATCTACACCCACATACTGTTTAAAGGTCTGCTTTGAGAGAGGTTTCACATTATGATATAATAATCTTCTCATAAACTTTTCCTCATTCCTTGTCCTTTTTATTTGATAGGGATAGTTAGGCACAAAGAGTAAATGCAATTTGGTTAAATAAATAAGTAAACAAGTGAATTTCATATTTCATCACAACAGAAATCCTGTGAATAGCAGTTTTCTCAATACATCTCAAGTAAAATCTGACCTCTGCTTACTAGATAAAATTCCACAGGAAATCAAATTACTAAGTATGAATGCATAAAAAATGATGAATGTTGTGGCCAACACTGTGTTACAATGGGTTAAGCCACTGCTTGCTATGTCAGCATTCCTTGTTTGAGTACAACTTCTCTGGTGCCAATCCAGCTTCTGCTAATGTGCTTGCAAAGGCAACAGATGATGCCTCAAGCACTTGGACCCCTTCCACCCATGTGGGAGATGTGGGTGGAGTTCCTGGCTCCTGGCTTCAGACTGGCCCAGCCCTGGCTTTGTGGCCATCTGGGGAGTGAATCAGTGGAAGGAAGATTCTCTCTCTCTCTCTCTCCCTCTACCATTTAAATAAGTAATTAAATTAAAGATGTAAATGTAATGGCTCTTGGTCACATGGGGTAATAATTTGTTTACATATAAATTTTATAAGACTTAGTGTGGTTCAGATCTACAAATCCATTGAGATTTGTCCAATCACAGGTAATCTAATCTTCCCTTGAATATTAGAAAAAAGTTATGCTTTATTGCTAACTTTAGAAACTATGAAAGAAAGAAACTCAGAAAGATACCTTCTGTTATAGTAGTAATATCTTTTTAGAAGAGATTTAGTGATAGAAAGTGAAACCGGGCTTTTGAAACAATATTGTATGTTTGACAGAGAGAGAAAAAAATTAATACTGTGTGTTTACAGTGATTTTTTTGTTTTCAAATGTTATTTGCTATAAGAAGTTTATATTTTCCAGCACCAGTTTGAGAAACATGGGGCCAAAGGACTGTGCTATGACCATGGAAATGGGCAAGAGATTAATTCTGTCACCTTGTGATCTGGCCCAACCGCACTCTCCTTGTCTCCTTGATGCAGAGAGAGATTCCAGTGGAGCACTCTGAAGTACAGAACACTGCAGAGTTACCGGGTTGAAGGACTTTGAATCCCTTCTAAATCCCCACCCCACTCCATCATTGATCCATACTGGAATTTCAAGTAAATAACAAAGAAAATTCCGTTTGATTAACCACTGAGATGCCAAGGATATTGTTATGGTAATTAGCATTCTGTAACCAATTTAATAGAGAGAAGTCAGGAAAGGAAAACGTGTCAAAGGGGTGATTTTATGGACAATAACTTGAAATCTAGAAGACAGGTTTAAACCAAACAAATATCCAGGCACTCAAGGAAAAACAATCTTGTCTCTGTGGATTCCAACATAGATTTGAGTTAGTGAATCCCTTATAGTAAAGTGAGATTGCATTCTAAAGTGAATAGTGGACACTGAGAGTGACAAGTGACAAGTAGACCCACAAACATTATTTCAAACTTGGAGTCTTCTGAGAATGGCATTTTAGTAGTCAATGCCTGTATAGCATTTCAAAGCATAAAACATGCCATTTGTCTATCAGCTCGTATCATTGATCAGTGTTATTGAACTGTCAACATGTATCTGTCATCACAATATATCATTTTCCTGGAAACTTTTGCAATCAGATTTATAAGAAATAAGTCAATTTAACTCAGCAATATTCAATTAGAAGATATTTCAGAGACACAGATAGTGATGTCTATATCAATGTGTCTATATTTCTTGCTATACATTTCAACATCTCTGTATTTGGAGTGTTGGTAGATAGCTACCAAAATAAATGCCTTGTCAGATATGACTGATTTTTATGTTATAGAGTACCAAAAAGATCATTAATCTGAATCAGATTAGCTGAGCCGTGAAATAAGTCTGGTGTGTGGTTTGGAAGAGTATATTCACAACTCCCTCAGTGGCATTTAATGTCTGAAGGCGAAATTAAAGTGATGCTAGGGCTTAAAATATTTTATTTAATAGTTTATAACTGTCCATAGTGAGTTTCAACTTTAAATGTCCACCACTGTTTTATTCTCAGAGCCCTGATATGTGATTTGTTTTCAAAGCCCTAAAGTGATTATAAACTTCTCATCTTGGTCATCACCATTAACCTTTCACACTCTTATTCTAAACATTCAAAACGACAGTTTCACCTATATAATTGGACACCATCCAATATTATTCAAGTTAGTGTCTTTGCTAGAGTTAGAATATTAAAATTTGAATCTTGTGCTTAACTTTTAGTTTTAGAAAACCAGAAGTATCTACTTTGTATGTATCAGAATATAGAAATAATTGATTGTCATTACTTAATATAGTCTCAATGCTTTATTGCATCCGTCCAATATATTCATACTTTTAATTCAGATAGCTTTGGAAAGTTTTGCTAACAAAGTCAGTAATGTATATTTTGTATAAACAGGCACTCAGGTGATTTAGATTACTTTCTGGTAGACAATGTTACACAACCTTTAAAATGATTCACTAATTCTTCCCAAGAGACAACTGGTCACATTTTGTAAGTTCCCCGAAATAACATCGCAAGCAACAGAGAAACTTATTTAGACTAAATCAAGCTGCAAGTGGATGTAGCGTTTTGTGTAAAGCAGTATTTTGGTCTCTGTTTTGCACAGCAGAATCTCGGAGGAGTAGCTGAGGTGTGAAGCTAAGGAATGCACGTTAATGAAAAGGCACTTGCAAACACCGACACTGGGAGAAGCCATCACTCCACTCCTCACCAAGCTTGCAGAAAGGTGTCCTCCACAAGAACACAGCAGGCATCGGACCTACTTATGTATTGCTTTCACAACATATTGGAGAATCATGAAGTTTAAAGCAAGGGAAATGGAATCTACAGATCGACATTTGACCTGAGTGCACCACAGGGCCCAACACCCTCCATTCCCACCTGGTTCCTGTGGCTCTGGCCTTGATTTTCAGCCGCCTGTTGCAAGTGCAGCTGGTGGAGGCAAGCAGAGTTGTGCTCCTTGGGGATGTGTGGGACAAGGGCCAAGAGCTGGGGACAGAGAAGAGAGTGGGTGTACAAGCCAGCAGGCTTGAATGAGGTGGGTGAGGTCCTTTGTGCTGCAATCAGAGGGGGAGATCTCTCGTCAGAATGGTTGAGACTGTGAGAAACTAATGACACGAGGCAGCAAGGAATGTCTCAGCTAGAATAATTATATTTTCTGAGAAAAAAAATCAATGGAATATAGATACAAACAACTGGGCTCATTATTAAAAATCAGTCTTTGAGATGGATACAATCATGTTCTTTAAGTAGCAGAGGCAGTCTTGCAGATAGGATCAAAAAAATCTCTCAGACAGAAAAAGTTCACGTGTCCTTCCCACATCTATCACTGTCACCCTGGTAGCCTTGCTCATGCTTTTCCCACACACATCAATGCCATGATGATGCTGAAATGAGCTAGAGCAGACTTAAGATATTGAGCACCAATCTGGCAATTCATATTTAATTTTTGCTGATTTCTATTAGTGTCTTTTCCAATATCTTTTAGTCTTTTTATATAAGCATTTTTATTGATTTAATAGAACAAGCCCAAATATTGACTCATGATAACATTTGTTCCTCAGAGAGGTTTCAGTTTTACCTAGAATATACATGTCAGAAACCTGGTCTTTCTATTTAATTCTGGTTTGATTGAAGAGTCACACTTAATGGGAAAATGTGTTTATCTAGGGCAAGAGTAGGGAACATCCAGCCCGTTGGCCATTTAAGGCTCTTGAAATTATTTGGTCTGGAATTGAAGGCAGGACTAGAAATTCAAAAAATCTATAGAAGGCTTAGTTTTTAAGTTAACATTTTTGTATGACCCTTGAATGATTTTATACCCAAATGACACTTGGCATAAAAAAGGTTTCCCACCCCTGACGGATGGTTTCTCTTACTCCTTTCAACCTTTTGTATATTCTTAAACAAGTCATTTAATTCAAAGAAGTTTGGCTTTGAGGACATAATATATTTTAAATAGAGACTTTTACAGCTATATTTAGTTGTAAAATTTCAGGGGAAATATCACTTTACCTAAGGTATTAAGTGCAGAGATCCAAGTACACATAAAGATAATCACCTAAACGCATGTCCAGATCTTTACATTGTATGCTTGATTGTATGTGTTAAGTTCTAATTAACCAGAGAATTAAGAAGAGTTTATGCTTGAATCAGTTAATGTCACATATTTTCTTAAGTTGTATACTAGGATTTAGCTTATTTCAGGAACTTTTAGCAGTCTTTGGTCACATGGTCTTGGCATGATTCCATTGAAATATATTCAAAAATGATAAAATTCTCTTGCACCAGATACTTGTCAACATTATGTAAATTTCTACATATATATGAGCTTTTAAGTGTTTGTTTGCCTTGAAATTAAATAAATTTATTACTGTAAAGTGTAAGAGAATAGAAATTATGTCAAATACTGAAAGGAAAGGCCCTAAAATGCTCCAAAGTGTTTAAAATGTTCTAAAAAAAACTCAGTTCCCTTTGCAACTAATTCTTTCAGAATTAAGCATTTCAATCATTTTTATATATGATGCAGAGACATTTCTCCAAAGATGATAGCTAGATTTTCTGTGATCTTCTTAACCAGGAGCCAGCACTGCAACATAGTAGATTAACCTACCACCTAAGACTCCAGCACCCGACATGGGCAACTGTTCCTGTCCCAGCTGCTCTTCTTGATTCTGTTTCCCACTAATGCACCTGGGAAATCAGTGGAGGATGACACCAGTACTTGGGCCCCTACACTCACAGGGGAGACCTTGATGGAGTTCCAAGCTCCTGGTTCCAGGCTCCTGACTTCAGCCTTGCACAACCCTGACCATAGCAGTTATTTGCAGAGTGAACCAGTGGATGGAAGATTCCTCTGTCTATCTCTCTTTCTTTCCATGTGACTTTGCATTTCAAATAAATGAATAAATTAATATCCAATACTTTCCTTTATAATTTATTCTTTGTATGTAAATTTTTACTTTCTTGTTCGTAAGCTGATCTAGCATCATATCAAAGTCAGGACTATTTTAATTGGCACTGTGCTTCCTATGACCAAAGAAGAAAAAGGTCTCTTTTATATTTGTAGGATTAATATCCCAGAAAATTGGTTTCAGCATCCACCAGTCTATTCCTTAAGATTTCTGTTTATTTCTGATTCAAATGAATGGGGAATTCAGATTAAGATAATAATCTTAACAGCTATTATGATCAGTTTTCTCTAATGCAAACCGAGACAGAAATGTGAGTGAAGAAAAATAAGATAACTATATACATTTTAGTCAAGCTTTCAAAATTAAAAATAAATAAATCACCATAAAATGTGTGCACACAAAGTGAAAGGGAACGTGGCCTGTGCTAGTCCTTAGGTCCTTGTGGATTCTTCCATGGGCACATCAGCTACTCCTTCACTTGAATTCAGGCTGCTCATTTACTTTGCTTTGATTATTTTGCTCACTTTGCAATTTTATACTGAGTGTGAAGATGAAAAATAACACCTTTTATTCTATACCTTAGTATATTAAAAGGCATATCTCATGAGACATATCTGGACCCAATAGAGCTCACAAAACCTAGATTCTGGGTAATGTTTTTGGACGAGACTTTGAGGTTCCTCCTGCGTTGATGATCACAGGGAACTGAGGAGAATCATTGCTGTGGTTTACAAGTGTTCTCCCAGTTCACGTGTGTGTAACTTGATCCCCAAAGTGGCAGTGTTGGGAGATGGGGCCCTATAAAATGTGACTGGAGGATGAGCACACAACTTTCTGGAGAGATGGATTTCATTATCAAAGGAGCGGGCAGCTATAAAAGGAGCCTGCCCTTGGACTCTCCTTTGCACATTTTGTCTTGCCATTTCACCTTCTGCCAGGATATAGGATAGCACACAAGCACTCACCAGATGCCACTGCTATGTCCTGCACCGTCCTAACCTTCATATCAATTTCTCTTCTTCAAAGATTATTTGCTTTGTAGAAATTTGTTATATTGATGCAAAGGGGATTGTGCTAAATGATGCAGAATCTTGCTACGTGGAAACATTTGGTGTTTAAATAAAAGATATAGGAATTGGTCATTGTAGTATTAGATGGAGAAGTTAAACTTTGAACTAGATTAGGCCAAATGTATTAGATATCCTGCAAGGACCTTCAATATGGGAATTAACATATTGTGTTGAGTACCTGACAGTCTGAGCAGTGGTATATTTGGCTTGAATGAAATGACTCCTTGAAGATACTGAGTTAGAAATAGTAGGGCCTTTCTCGCTCATTGAAGAGAGGGAGTTCGGATGTTGGAGTGGATGGGTTATGTGGAATCAGCTCAGCTACCCTGTAGTCACTTTTCCCTCCGGAATGCTGCCTGTTGTAAACAGGAGATAGTGATGAGAGAAGCACTATGGAATTTGGATTCTTAATTTCAGTGGAAGAAGAGTAGTAAGGATCAAATGGGGATTTTTAACAGTGATGCTAAGTAGAAATCATTACTGTAAAAAGTAACAGAGGCAGAGGAATCTTAAAATATTATGAAATTAAGTGATATCTTGCAGTTAAAAAAATCACTGGATCTGGAATGGGCATTGTGGCACAGTGGGTCAGGATGCTACTTGCAAAGCCAGCATTCTGTGTCAGAGTACTGGCTCCAGCCCTGGCTACTCTATTTCTCTTCAAGTTTCCTGTTAATATGCCTGGGAATACAGCAAAAGACAGCACAGGAGCTTGGGACCCTGCCACTCATGGAGGACACTTGGATGGAGTTTCAGGCTCCTGGCTTCTGTTTGGCCCAGCCACAGCCATGGCAACCATTTGGATTGTGAACGAGTACATGTAAAATCTCTCTGTGTGTGTGTGCCCATGCCCCTGCCACACTGCCTTTCAAATAAATAATGAAATCTTTAAAAAATCACTGGATATATAAAAATTATACATACAGTCTGCCTACCAGATAACACCTGTCCATCCCATCACAAAATGCTCTATTGTAGTGTTATAAAACCAGAGTGGAGGAGAGCCAGAACTGGCCTCCTACATAAGCCTCAGAATAGTCCATGTACTTTGATTAGTGGATAGGTGGTGGTCTAGTTCATTTTGCATTAGGACTCTGAAGTAGAATCCACATCTATACCATCTAGTGATTATAAGACGTTGAATCTGAATTAACCTTAGAATCTAGAGACTATATTCCTCATTAAAACATTAAGCCAATAGCACTAAGACATTCAGAGGGGACTGTAGACATTAGTGCCCCCAACAAATCATTGCAAGAGAGAAGGGTAGAGATTCCCATGCATCGCCATTTAACTCTCCTCTTTAGATAGTGCAGAACAAAGACCAGTCTTTAGAAAGACATCAGACATGTGTAAACTTCATCAGGTGCTGCTCAGTCACAGTTGTGGTTTTTCTGTGGTATCTTTACATTGCCTGCTGAGACATGGTGTGTATCTACTGACCTGACAAATCTGTTTTCACTAAAATTCACACAAATGATCAGGGGCAATTTGTCTTTGTCTCACAAGGCAGTAGCATGCCTTTGGTATTTATCACAAAGCCATTCCAATGCATTTGCTGTCTGTAGAAATATTGTCTTGAGGAAATCTTTTTTCATAGTTTACTAAAGTTATGACATTCCATTGATATTGTGCATATTGGATCTAGTGAGAAGGAAATATCAACAATTTGAATGCTGTAGCTATTCAAAGGAATGCCTGAAGGTGCACTGTAGCTGAAGATACCACTGTGATCTCATGATATATATCAATATCTAATCTATATCTATGCCTGTATCTATCTAGCTAGCTAGGCAGACATAGAAAGGGCATAGAAAAAGGATTCCAGGAGTAATGAACACACATATTGTCTAAATCTTGATTTGCCTGTGACAATTACCTCATAATAGAAACAGATATTTGGAGAAATACATGCTTCTAGGTCTAATGTTGTGATATGTTGTATGAAAAATGCAAGCTGCACCTACGTGATCATGGAATTGAATGACTTGTCAGTGTAATAAACACCTTTATCCACAAAAATAACAACTGCAGAGTAAACTCTAAAAGCTGTAGAAATGTAAGAAAAAAGAAAGAAAAGATATTTGGAAAATAACATATAAGAGAATAAATGATAAATTATAATATTTTAATTTTCCAAATAGCTTCAAATCGAAATTGCTTCAGGTGAAGACTTTGATTGGGAGGTAGGTTTTGGGGAACAGAGTGCTCATGCAATTGCAGGGTTTACCACCAATATCTAAGTAACAACTTCACATTGAAATAGTTAACTGTGCAGCCGTCAGGTGGTTACTGTCTTCATGTCACATACAACCATCCCAAATGAAAATATTAGATGTTGCTTGCTGATTTATAAACCAGTAATTCCTATTCTGGAATGTTAAAAATAGGAAAATGGTGAAATACATCATCTGCATGAAAATCAGAGGATCAGATTTCAAAACTTCGCTACTGTGGAAAAATTGTAGAGATTTAGATTAACAAGAAAACAAAACAAAACAAAACAACCCAGACAACAGTTGGCTAAATCCTGGATACAAAATAAACCAAAAAAATTGTTTCACTTGATTCAAGACAACAGGAGAAGACAGAATTATTCATCATACATTCGATCATGTTACATTAATGTTAATTTTATTGGCATGATAACAGCATTGTAATTATAAAAGTATATCCTATTTTGAGGAAATTCATGGAAAATTATAGATATGTGTCATATATGAACCCTGTTTTTCAGTGGATTGGAAGGAAAAAAAAGTTAAGAAAAATCTGAAGAGTTAATCTGACAACTATTTCATCTGAAAGCAATATACCTCTTTCTTGTACTGAGATTTGAAGGAGATTGATTCTTTCTAAAGTCTTGGGCAAGGCTTTTATTTTGTATTTTGATATTTGTAATTCATTTGTTTCATAATGTAAAATAAAATATATAAAAGGTCACTGAATGTTTAATGTTGTCACTTTCTGAACTATATTGCCAATTATTCTGTGAATTTTTAAAAATTTAAATATTTCCCATTTAAAAAATCTGTATTAGGCTTCATATATTATTCCTGCTTATTAAGCTAAGTTACTGTTATTCTTAATTAACATAATAAATTAAATTATGTTAGTCTTAAAGGAAATTGAAAGGTCTTAAAAGGATCTGATCTCCAAGAGTTGTGACTAAAATTTACTATCTACATGTAATTATAATTTGGGGGACATTAATTCCCTACATTTAACTATATTTCCTAATTCAGCAACATTTAATAAAGGAATCACAGGAGCTTAGAGAGTTAATACAGTCCATGAAATGATTTAACACTGTAGCTAGCTAAATTTTTATTAGGTCAAAATAGTCTATTAACTATAACTAATATGGTATCAAACAAATAATACTGAAACCATAATGAAATGTATGGCAACCATTTATATGTTGAACATATTATCAAAATAATGTATTCATATTATTTCATATTCATATGAATATTGACTAGTTATTTATTTTCACGTTGGTGGAAGGAATTTGAAACATGAAGGTATGTTATTCAATTTAAGTATTCATATTTTCCTGTCTTCAGAATCTCTTCCTTTTCTAATCCTCTTTAACATCCCTTGTAAATTTAAGACTGTCCCTGGATACTCAGGTGCCTTCAGCAGTCGTATTTTACTTTCATGTTCTCATCAGATGCAAAGATGGTTGAGTGCTTGCAAGTGCAACTAAGTTCAGTCGTATTGTGTCCTCAGTAGTTATGTACTCACTCAGTGGCTTACTTTAAAATAGATAAATCATGCTTGTGTAAAATTAAACCAGAAAATAATTATTATAATTTTTAATTATTATAATTTTAGGTTTAGCTTTAATAAAGCTAAAAGAGTCCATGTTTAAATGCTGAGTTTCTCCAAAAAGATGCATGAAATGCTACATAATGTATTAAAATCTGTAAAATTTTGAGAAGTTTTAGAAAGACAATGCACTAGGCTTTTTAAAGTATCCTCTAGCTTTTAATGGAAACCATCCTACAACCTCCTTCTAATCCCCCAGTAGAGACCCTCTCTTCCTCATGAACTACACGGTCTGTGCAGATAAGACTAACGTGAAAATCCTGTCATTACAGTGACGGAATCATTCCGCATCTCAGGGAGTCAGTCATTTCAGTTTAAATGGTTGAGTCTGATCACTGTTAGACCAGTGTGAGTGCTGGTGTGATCCGCTATCTATCCTAAAAGCTCAAAATGCCATCACTTAATTTACTTACTCTCTGCCACTTCTCTCCTGTAGAGTACAGATACAAGTTGGTGGTAAACGTTAGTGGCTCAACTAAAAATTATAACACTGATCTTTAAAAATCATGTAAAATATTGAGGCTTAATTATACCAATAAAATTCAAATATATGTCAAGAAAAGAACATTTCTACAGAAATTCATCCACTATTTGTACTAAATATTCACAAAATGACATTTTTTTCAGTAAATGAATGAGTGAAGAATAACTTTGTGTGGAAAATTAAAGAGATGATTTAAGGGCTTTAACTTTTCCTCGCAAACTGCATGTCAGAATTAATTTGTCACCAGAAATATTTGTTACCTTGGCTTTTTCTTAACCTTTGATTTATTTTTCTCATTAAATACTCATAAAACTGTTTAACACAGCATATTTGGTTCACTGTCTTTCTTGGCTTTTAAAATGTTGCTTTGGTAGAAATCAGTCCAATTTTACAGATTTTTTGGATGCTGATCATCATGCAGATGTGCATATGGAATTTTATTATTTTCTCAACTTCACTTACTGTGCAAACATTTGGCAAATTAAGACTCTGATTTTGTTTTCTATTGAATGTGCCATAGCTTTTAGTCAATTTTGTTCAATGTGATAATTAAGTATATCTGAGCATAAGGTGAGTAACATAAATGTTGTTTTAGTGTGTTCACAGAGTGAAGTAGGAAACGAACATACATGTGTGTATGTGTAACAAGTATGCATAAGTGTATGTGTGTGTCTGCAGTAATTAATTAATGTATAGTGGGATAAGAAGCCACCTCTCAGAGTTCCTAGGGATCAAAGACAAGGACTTACCCACCTGACAAGAATCCATCTTCTGATGTGACTGTGTGTCCTTTCCAGCTCCAAGCAAATCGGGGGCAAAGAGTTTCCAGACCCTTATTGCAAAAGGTGCCCTACTGCCCTGCATGGATTCCTCCATCTTCCCATGCCCAGAACATCTCAAAACGACCTGTATATGATTTTCTTGGGCTTGCAGTAGCATGTCAGGTGCAAAAGCAAACAACAAAAAACCCCAGCACCTGCAAAGAACTGAGGGTGCAAGCAAGAGTCCCTCAGAGGAACGCTTATTTACTTGTCACCAGTGAATGAAATGATGGCGAGGGGCATGTCCTGAAAACACCTGCCCCTGAGAACCGGCTATCACTAAGGCACACTTCTACTTACATGCTACTGAGCTTAATGTGTTGATGTTCCAAATAAATGGCCGTAACGACCTTGAAACATGAAGCATAACTGTCTAAGTCAAAACAAAACACCTGAGAGTCCTCTGAGGACAGGATTTCCAGAAATTTTTGTCTTATTTGTGATATTCAGATTTTATTAAGACAAATAATGTAAGCAAAACATTTTTGACTAAATTTTTATTATATTTTTAATTTTTTGCCTTTCAAATAAATAAATATTCTTGAAAAGATGAATCACTCTATTAAAAAAAAAACCTTAAAATCCATGCATAGTTTTTTCCCATGATACATATTTTCCATTAACTTATTTTTATTTATTTATTTATTTACTTATTTGAAAGGCAGAGTTAGAGAGAGGCAGAGGGCAGAGAGAGAGAGAGGTCTTCCATTTCCTCGTTCTCTCCCAAAGTGGCTGCATACAGGCAGGACTGGGCCAATCCAAAGCCAGCAGCCAGGAGTTTCTTCTGGGTCCCTCATGTGCGTGCAGGGGCCCGAGGACTCGGGACATCTTCTACTGCTTTCCCAGGCCCATAGCAGAGAGCTGGATTGGAAGTTGAGCAGCGGAGTCTTGAACTGGTGCCCATATGGGATGCCAGCGCTGCAGGTGGCAGCTTTACCCACTACACCACAGCACTGACACCAAGGCTTTTTCCTTTCTTATCCTTCTCTCTGTTTCCTCTCCTCTATTTGTAATTTTTTATATGAAAATATTGTTGCGAATGATTTATATTCTAATATTGTTCAGAGTGTTTTTGCCATAGTTTAGATATATATTATGTTTAGTTTTTCATTATGTATCTGAATATTTTCAGGCACTCCCTAACTTAAAGGCTTATTTTCTCTAATTGAATCTATCAGAAACACAATAGGGATTGTATTTTATTCTAATAGTATAATCTATAAGGAACAAAAAAGAAATCAAAGAGCTCCTTTATACTGGTTCTATTCCATATTTTAATGTTTAATGTTTTTCCCCACAACTCTGGGATTCTATTAACAGTAGCAATGACATCATGAAAACATCTACAGGGTTTCACTGCATGGGATAGGTGCATTGGAGTGAGCTGGAGCAGATGCTTGGCGTTTCTTGAACACCTTTTCTTCAGTTACTGAAATTATCTCTGGAATATTGACATATTAATTAATATCCTAATGTTTTCTATTACACCAAGGTTATTTATTTATTTATTTTTGCACCAATCTTTTAATTCCTTTTCCCATGACCTTGAGATGTTTGTTTATATCCATCCTTCAATTTTTTTTGAAAATTTTATTTAAGGAATACCAACTTCATGCATTTCATGTAGGTTAATTTAGGGACATAGTGATTCTTCCCACCTTCCTTCCCTCCCACCCATTGTCCCACCCTTCTTTGTCCTCCTTCTCCCATTCAGAATACTGCCATGCCAGGTATACCTGTTTCGGGAAGAGTTTCCTAGAATAGCCTGAGATGTATTGGGTTTAAGTGATTGATTAAAATAGCACTGTCATGGAAAAAACATTGAAAGGAAGTAAGGAAAAATTGAGAATTGATGGGCCAGCACTGTGGCATAGTGGGTAAGGCTGCCGCCTGAAGTGCTGGCATCCCATGTGGGTACTGTTTTGTGTCCTGGATGCTCCACTTCTGATCCAGCTCTCTCCTGTGGCCTGGCAAGACAGTAGAAGATGGTCCAAGTCCTTGGATATCCAATCAGATATGATCCTATGAATATCCAATCAGACAGCTGCTGAGTATGCTCACCTGTCCCGAGAAGAGCACCTGGCTTGGGCATCAACAGCATCCATCAGAGTCCCCTCCTGTGTGTCTCAGCACTGCATAATGTATCACATTATGTGCACACAGTTTATTCGGGGTTCTGGTTGCCTACATTATCTGTGGAGACTTCCACGGAGAAGGTTGGTGAAGCAAGCCATAGCTCCCACTGCCACAACCAAAACACATCACCCCGCTACATTATCTTGTACCTTACAGTCCTTTATGCTCCTTATGTAAATGCTCAGCCTTGAGGAATCTGAGTTTTTTGCTAGACTATGCTGCTGTTTTTCCCAGCCACGATGACAACTGTCATGAGGTCATGATAAGGTCCTCATGTAGGCAGCCATCTTCCTGTCATCTCCACTTCATGACTGCTGCCCCAAGTCCTCCAGAAGATCAGAATGGTGTTCCTTTCTTTGTGATGGGCTCATTGGCTCGCAGAGCCCAGGAAGAGCTGAGGGCTATCCTTAGTGAAAATTAGGTGGACCCCCCCCTTTCTCAGGGCTTTGAAGGAAAAGTCCTCCCTCAGGACAGAAGAACATGAAGACTAACAGCCGAAAATGCGGAGTCTGCTTCACCCAGCACAAGCTTCACCCAGCACAAGCAGGAAGTCAGATAACTTGGTTTACTGCTACTGTGCCTCTGGTTAGTTTATATTATTAATGTCACACTTAATTTATAAGATCAAAGATTGACCTTTTATTCCCAAATTAGTCATGTTGCATTTCATTATGTAACATTTCCTTTTATTCATAAATGCGTACATTGTCAGTAGTCATAGTTTCAATTTTTGACCCAGTATATATTTTGAAGAGTTTTCATAAATTCTAAAGGTTGATTTTTTTTAAATTTGCACTTACTAGTTTTATTGTTTACATTCGATGAAATGACTAATCCATAGGTTTTTTTTAAGATTTATTTGTTTATTTGAAAGAGTTACAGAGAGGCAGAGACAGAGAGGGAGAGAGGTCAGTCTTCCATATGCTGTCTCACCCCCGAGATGGTTGCAATGGCCACAGCTGCGCTGATTTGAAGCCAGGAGTCAGGATCTTCTTCCTGATCTCCCAAGCAGGTGCAGGGTTCCAAGGATTTGGGCTATCTTTCACTGCTTTCCCAGGCCAAAGGAGAGAGCTTGATTGGAAGTGGAGCAGCTGGAACTTGAACTGTTGCCCAAAGGTGGTGCCAGCATTGCAGACGGCAGCTTCATCTGCTACCCCACTGCGCCACCCTTAATCCATAGTTTTTTGAGTTGTTTTATGATGCACAGAATATTACAAAAAAGTGGATAAACACTTCACTGATTGTTGCAAGGAAAATATGAAGGGACTTCAGAAAATTCCTGGAAAAACAGAATTAATGAAATGTTTATTTTTTGATGCAAAAAATCTTGAAATACACGCATATTTTTCATGACCTGCATTTTTCTATGAACTATTGGAAGATCCAATAGATACATAAATTTTAAAAGTTTTGCACCAAAACAAAAATGATATCTTAATTTCTTTTTGAATCACGTTGTTGGAGAACTCTTGTGTGTTTACTGTTCTTAGAGAATGTCGTTTATGTGTATTTTTTCAATTTCTTCAATTATATTACTCAGATATTCCCATTTATTTTTAACTTGATATGTTCAAGACAAAGTAGTATGTAAAAACCTCCACAATAACATTTCTCTCAATTTATTCTTAAATGCCTGATTCACTTTTAAATATATTTTAAATATATATGCATATCCTCCGGTTTAATGTTTATTTGTGGACTGTATATTTTTGAAGATTTCAGTATATAATTTAATGCCTAGTCTCTTGAATTCTTTTCTAATATGAATATAACCAACATTGTCTTCCTCTTAGCTTTACCTTGTATGCATGTTTGCCCTACTCTTTATTTTAAAAGTTTTATGTTGGGAGGATCACAACATTTATTTGTCTTAAAAAGTACTTTATTAAGGTAGATACAGATAGAAATAAATAGATATCTCAAATGATAATCACACAGCTTAATTGAGCAGACCTGTGTAACTACCAGTCAGAATATTAGAACATTTCCAAAATACAATAATATTCACCTTGTTAAGAATAACTTATCTGTTTCGTAATTGATATAGAGGCATTATCTCAGTTGTCTTATTTTAAATTATGTTTTGTTACTGTTTCCATTTTTAATTGACTTTTCCACTGCTAAATATATTATATTTTATCTTCTCCAGTTAAAGGGAATAATTTCATTTTTAAAATTACCTTAATACTTCTAAAATCTTACCTTAAATCACATTTCCAAGCAGAATCAAATTTATGTTATATATAGCAATTTTGGACCGTTTTCTAAAATAAGGTAAGAAATTCAGCAGGCATTCCCATTCCTCATTCTTCCACTTCCTGACATTAAGAATAAAAAAATTGTTCCCTCAGGAGCCATAAGGATGGGGATGCTCTGTGATATAATGTACAATATCCTCAAGGAAATACCATTACAGTGGAAACTGATCTGAGCATAAGGTTGCTGTTTCTTCTATTATCCTTGAAAATAAGTCAAGCCACAGGGAAATTCAAAACAACATAACTCAAAAGCAGGCGCTTGGTCCGGAGGCCCTAGACAGTCGTTGTAACTGATCACAGCCAGGGCTAGTTGGGTGTAAGGTCCCTGGATCTCATGTCAATGGCCTATTTTGAACAGATTCCCTTCAGAGTATAAAAAATGAAAAAAAAAAAAAAAGCAGGTGTAGCATTTGCAAATCAAATCAAAACAAAACAAAAGAGTACAAGGTCGTTTAGGTAACAGCATTCCAGAGACTAAACGGGAGATCATGACCACAAAAATATTACTAAAGGTCAATCCTCTAGATTAAAAAGCAGAATGGATGAACTTCGTATTATTGGATTTCTGTGATAGTTTCACACTGCTAAGCTTCTGATAGATACTGAATGGCAGTGAACTTTTTCTCAGGATATAGCTTTTCCTGAGTTATCATGTTAGTGCAGAAAATTGTTCTCCAATTCAGAACTGAGCATGGCTGAGCAGTAGAACTCTCGTGGGAATATTGAGAGGTTCCTGGAATCATTTTAGAATGAAAAGTGACTTCCCCTGTAGTTGATAGTGAACGAGGCAAAAGATTGCAATTTGTTCTGACAAATCTCTACATTCTGCTACCGCCAAGTAGCAAATGTTTTCATATATTTGAATTTCATGTAGAATTAATTTTAGAAACACAGAAAAATTCTCAAGCTAACACAGAGTGACAACTCCTCACATGCTGTTTCCCATTTTATTAATCTTAAAGATTAGCAAGCTTGTTTATTTCAATTAATTGGCTGAGTTTATCTAGCCCTTGTGGCCATCGGTAGGGTAAACCAGCAATGGAAGAACTCTCTCTCTCTCCCTCTTTCTGTAACTCTGACTGTCAAATAATAAATAAGCTCTTTTTTGAAAGTGGCCCTTATTTTCTTGACTAATGTTCATTTAAATATATGGAGACTATATGGAGGGTCCCTATTTCTGTAAATATGGCAGTATCATGATCTGTGGCTCTATTTCTCACTTATAAAATTTTCTTAGATTTAAGATAAATTCTAAGGTAACCTTAATCAAATAACATAGCTTCGTAACAATTGACTTTTGCGTGGTATCTTCTCTTTTATCTTTTTATAAATTCCTTCATGCATTTCCACAACTTTTGTGCAAACATTTTAATATTAATATCCTATAATGTATTACATTACATGATTCCTTTTGCATCTTTGAACAAATAAAATGATTCAAAATTTACTGAGTCATATATATCAAGAAGTTATTCATATTCTTGAAAAAATAGTTGATAAGAAATTCTATCATTAGAGAACACAATTACACTAAGAAGAAGACAAAATAAGAGCTGTAAATAGAGTGCCTTGGAATCCTGTGGAGGAATGTATTAGCTTGGGTGGAGGAAGGAAGGAAGGAAGGAAGGAAGGAAGGAAGGAAGGAAGGAAGGGAGGGAGGGAGGGAGGGAGGGAGGGAGGAAGGAAGGAAGGAGGGAGGGAGGGAAGGAAAGAGGGAGGGAGGGAAGGAAGGAAGGAGGGAAGGAAAGAAGAAGGAGGGAGAGAGAGAGAAGGAAGGATGGAAGGGACAAAGGGAGAAATTTCTATGTGTATCAATTATCTTGCAGATACAGTGTTTTGTCAAATTTTGTTTTAAATAATTGTCCAACAAATTCATTGAGATTATATACTACTATAAAATTAAAGATTTAGTGACTATTTAAAAATTTAACTGAGTGAAAATGAATATCTTATTTGATTATTATGTATTTCCCTTGTCTATTTTCCTGTTGGACTATAGTATTTCTATTGTTTATTTGTTGAACTTCTATTTTAGAGTCATTAAGCTTGTGACTATAATGTGGATTACAATATGTTATCTAAAAAAGATAAATAATCTATTAAGTTAAAAAAGAGTCAAAAAAGTTCTTATAGTACACATTAGTTTTCATCAAGTGTTGGGTAATAGTAGCTTATAGGCTAAGTGTTTGCTAAGCTTGAAATTGTAGGCAATCAAGAAAATGAGAAATGTTTACAGTAGACATTGAGCTTCTTGTAAGGATAGTTGCGATTCTTATTTTTTAAGAATTATTTTTGAAACTCAAAGCTACACACACACACACACACACACAGAGAGAGAGAGAGAGAGAGAGAGAGAGAATATTCATTAGTAGGGAGCTGGTTTGGAAGTGGAGCAGCCAGGTCTCAAACCAGTACTCATATGAGATCCTGGTATTGCAGACAGAGGCATTACGTGCTATGCCACAACTCCTGCTCTCCAAATGCAATTCTTAACATACAGTTAGCATCTGATTTTTGGCTTGAAAATAAATAAATAAATGGAATAGAGGGGAAAGATAAAATAAACAATACTAACTCAGTTTCATCACAGGTTCCTCCTTCCTTTTCTAATCTGCATTTATAAACCAGTAGCTACCAGGATTTGATATTAAGTAGTAATTTTTTTTTAAACTTTTATTTAATGAATATAAATTTCCAAAGTACAGCTTATGGACTACAATGGCTTCCCCCTGATACCGTCCCTCCCACCCGCAACCCTCCCCTTTCCCACTCCCTCTCCCCTTCCATTCACATCAAGATTCATTTTCGTTTCTCTTTATATACAGAAGATCAGTTTAGCATACAGTAAGTAAAGATTTCAACAGTTTGCTCCCATACAGAATCATAAAGTGAAAAATACTGTTTGAGCACTAGTTATAGCATTAAATCTCAATGTACAGCACACTAAGGACAAAGATCCTACATGAGGAGTAAGTGCACAGTGACTCCTGTTGTTGACTTAACAAGTTGACACTCTTGTTTATGGCATCAGTAATCACCCTAGGCTCTTGTCATGAGCTGCCAAGGCTATGGAAGCCCCCTGACTTCACTGACTCTGATAATTTTTAGACAAGACCCTTCAGAGAAAGGTACCTCCTTCTTTGATGACCTGTTCTTTCCACTGGGATCTCACTCCCAGAGATCTTTCATTTAGGTTTTTTTTTTTTTTTTTTTTTTTTTTTCCCCAGAGTGTCTTGGCTTTCCATGCCTGACATACTCTCATGGGCTTTCCAGCCGGATCCGCATGCCTTAAGGGCTGATTCTGAGGCCAGAGTGCTGTTTAGGACATCTGCCATTCTATGGGTCTGCTGTGTATCTCACTTGCCATGTTGGATCGTTTTCTCCTTTTTTTTTTTTTTAATTCTATCAGCTAGTATTTGCAGACACATTAAGTGGATCCTGGGATCATTTTATACATTTTATAGTTCAAGGCTAATCTGAATGTTTGCTGTCATATATATATATATATAGATAGATAGATAGGCAGAGTGGAAAGTGAGAGAGAGAGAGACAGAGAGAAAGGTCTTCCTTTTGCCATTGGTTCACCCTCCAATGGCTGCCGCAGCCAGCGCGCTGCGGCCGGCGTACCGCGCTGATCCGATGGCAGGAGCCAGGTGCTTCTCCTGGTCTCCCATGGGGTGCAGGACCCAAGCACTTGGGCCATCCTCCACTGCACTCCCGGGCCATAGCAGAGAGCTGGTCTGGAAGAGGGGCAACCGGGACAGAATCCGGTGCCCCGACCGGGACTAGAACCGGGTGTGCCGGCGCCGCTAGGCTGAGGATTAGCCTAGTGAGCCGCAGCGCCGGCCTGCTGTCATATATATTGAGGCAAGTATTTCTGACCAACCTCCATTTTAATGTGTAATGTTATATGCCTTAAGGTATTCAAAGATATAGTAAAGTTTCTTACTTCTAAGAGTTTATAATCCAGTGTAAGAGATAAGACACTCTAAATAGAGACAGATTCTTGAGAGGCAGCAAATGTTAATGTGTTGCATGACTGCAGCAGCAAATATAATACTCTATAATTCCAGAAAAGAAAGATCACTGAGCTGGAACTGAAAAAGAAAAATAAATGTTTCCAAGGAGGTCAACTTTAATGGGAATTTAGAGGTGAAATACTAGTATTATTTTCTTGCTATTAAGAAAAGTAAAGAGGCATTGTTCAGAAGTTAAACAACTAATGTGAACATTGCATTCATCCATAACCACTCCATGTAGTATATTGAGAATGTTTTCTGTACTATATTATAGAAAATTATTAGAAACAGTATCCATAACAGAATCAGCGCATAACTTTCTAAGGTGATTCTTTTTAAAAAAAGATGTATTTATTTGAACAGCAGAGTACAGATTAGGAAAGATGGAAGCAAAGACAGAGGTTCACTCCTCAAATGGTTGCAATGACTAGGGCTGGGCCAGGATGAAGCCGGGAACCAGGAGCATCTTCCAGGTCTCTAATGTGGGTGCAAAGGTCAAGAGACTTGGGCCATCTTCCACTGCTTTCCCAGACATATTAGCAGGGAGCAAGATTGGAAGTGGGAGCAGCTGGGTCTTGAACCAGCGTGCACATGGGATGCTGGTGCTGCAATCCATGGGTTAACTCTCTGAGCCAGTGTGCTGGCTCCTAAGGTGATAATTTTTAAAATAATAAATTTAGTTGTATTTAAAAATTATAGTGCAATTATTTCTCAAGTTATTATAATTTTAGCTATTTAAAAACAGTGAATGAATATACTTTATGATGGATTCTGATGCAAACAGAGAGGTGAGGATTGTGTATACAGAAGGTATTAATTTTTTTTTTTTTTTTTTTGACAGGCAGAGTGGACAGTGAGAGAGAGAGACAGAGAGGGAAAGGTCTTCCTTTTGCCGTTGGTTCACCCTCCAATGGCCGCCACTGCAGCCGGCGCACCGCGCTGATCCGATGGCAGGAGCCAGGAGCCAGGTGCTTTTCCTGGTCTCCCATGGGGTGCAGGGCCCAAGCACCTGGGCCATCCTCCACTGCACTCCCTGGCCATAGCAGAGAGCTGGCCTGGAAGAGGGGCAACCGGGACAGAATCCGGTGCCCCAACCGGGACTAGAACCCGGGGTGCCGGCGCCACAAGGTGGAGGATTAGCCTATTGAGCCACGGCGCCGGCTTAGAAGGTATTAATTTTAGTTCTCTGTAAAACTATAGTTTTTAAAATAATGTCTCTCTTCATATAATACCTCACGTGGCCTCATAGAAACATATAATAAACGATTATTCAATGACTCCGTGAATGAGCTCTTAAAATAAAAAAAATAAAATAGAGAAAATAATCTGTAATGTAAGGAATATTCTCAAACAAAACCTTCAATATAATGCTTGTATTTCACCTTTTTCAGATTTCATTTGAGAAGTGTCAATATATTTAATACACCCAGTTTTATTATCATCTCTAACATAAGCTAATTTGCCATTAAAATTATGTCCATCTCATCGAAATCATTTGAGTGCCTATATTTTAACACAACTTTAGTTAAAATCTAATTTTGGTGGCAATTTTTTAAATTACAGGCAAAGGAGTTTTAGAAGATTGCAACTGAATTTGACTTTTTAATAAACCTTCATTATTGTCAATTGCCATTTTTCAATCACCTTAAGGACAGATGAGGATAAGCCTTTACTTTCATGTGATATGCAATTAAGTTCAATTGAAAATAAAAACTCAAATTTATATTTGTATAACAGCAGAATCTATACAAATTTCCTGTCCAAGTGTAGGCACATAGGCAATGTTAAGAGATACTTTCTTGAAGATAAAAATAGCTGGTGTTGGAATAGAGTTTTCCAGGACCCCACTGGCAACTACTTGGCTTCGCTCTGATTCTATTACTCTATTAAATTTCAATAGGGCTCCTGGGTCTGAAAGAAGACGCTCAATGTTTTCATTCATGTAAGTGTTGACACATGTATTCTGATTTCTATTTTTAACTTTGTCCTTCAAAAATAACATGGCTCTGAGTAATTTTTGCTGTGTGCCTTCGATGTTTCTCATACTGAGGGGTCAGGAACTCTAACCATGGGGTCATTGAGGATGTCTAAAGTGGTTTAAAGAGACTGTTGATAAGGAATAAGTACAAGTAATTAGCATTACCCATTCTTGTCAAGAAACCATATGTCAAAATTACCCGTACTTCCTACTTTAACCCCTTTCACTGGAGTCACCATTTCTAGTACTGTCTTCCCATCCCAAATATTTCATTCTTCAATGGATGTTTCTAACAGTGATTACCACCCTCATATGTACATAAGTGGACTCTTTCATTGAAACTTTCTTCTTATGTTGAAAGTAAGTTTTCATTGTTTTGAAAAAAAGTTTAATGATAATTATTTAAATACTTTGTATTTATTCTTCATTTTGCATGCTATAGAATTAAAGCATTTTCAAAACATAATCTCTTTAAATACAACTTTAAATAGAATCTTAGGAATGTCTCAGATTTAGAGTTATACCACTTGGATTTCAGAGTCACAGGACTCTTTCTTCTCAATTATTTTTCATTCAGATTTTATTTTTCTGGCAATACATCCAGTTCTAATATGAAATGTATGTGTCTTGATACAAAATTGGTTTTGATAATCAGTTTTCTATCACTTCTATTTCTCAATAAGGTGACACTAAATCCTCTTTAAACAAATTAGCATTTTGATTACCTGGAAAAAATCCACTTTCATTTAAAAATGAATTAAAATAATAGATAAGAATATTTTACAATTCAAACCGAGTTTAATTAACACCAAGTAAATCATGAGGACTAAAAATAGAAGGCAAAATCAGCAGTTAAGGAAGTGAATAAAATTATGCTTCAAAATTAGTTATATAAATAGTAAAATAAAAATTATCACCAATAAAACTCAAAATTCAGAATTCTATAATGAAAATTGTATAATTATGTGACACAAATGAATAGGAATATAAGTTCACTGATATGCCAAATGTACATGTTAGTAGCAAATTCCACTTGACAAGTTAACAGTAAAGTACATTTGAAATTTATATTTTTATCATGAGGATATTACAACACTTCAAAGTATAAGAAAATAAATAGCACTGGTAATTAGCTCCACATCAGCCAAAATAGTACTGGGAGAAATTTTTAACACTTCCCTTTCAATATAAAGGTACATTTTAATATTCAAATAATTCTATTTGGCTTGACTAGCATACAATGCATATTTTAATGTCCAAGGCAAAAATCATAAAGTCAGAATTTCAAAACAAGTATATTTTATTGACAGCCATTAATGGACTCTCTATATAGAACATGCAATAATTAAAAATAATTTTTGGGACCCAGCCTATTTCACCAAGCATAATGATCTCATTACATCCACTTTGTTGCAAAAGACAAGACGAATATTGTATGTTTTCCCTGATTTGTGGTAACTAATACACAGAGTACAAAAAATTTATGTATATGAACAAAATTGACATTTTCAGGTTTGATTATTATTTATATCCCATGAATATACTCTAGAGGAATAGTGGTTTTCCCATTATTTGTTGAATTCTTTATTTGGTGGAGAGTCAAGCTTATGATAATGAACAAAACTGAAAGTGTGACATTATAAAACTTAAAAGGAAAATAGGAAAAGAAGGAGGAGGGAGATTGGGAGTGAGTGAGCAAAGGCAGAGTGGGAAGCACCATTGTGTTCTTAAAAACTCTATATATGAAAGACATAGAATTCATTCCTTGTATAAATAATAAAGCAAAAAAAGAAAATATTTAGGAAATTTGATCTTATCAAATTTTCTCTATAAATTTCTCTATAAATTTATTTAGCAGTTAGAAACAATCTAACATTATTTCTTGTTATTTAAAATATATTTTATCTTCTCTTTATGTTTCATTTTTATCAAATGTTTGCATGCATGTATTTTAAAATGCTGTCTTATTACAAAGACTCATAATAGAGGGAGTAAACTGAAACCTGGATTCTGCTCCATCACCTTGCTTCCAGTGACTTTTGCAAGTCTTTCATCTTTACCTCCAGGTTGGATTCCTCCTTTTTACACTTATATGCAGCTGTAAAGCATTTCCTAAAGAAGACTTCCCCCTTTCCTCTCCCAGCCTCACCATGCCCTCGCACATGAAAATGTGCAGCAGTTGATACCATCATTATTCTCTGGTTGCATTACATCTGCTATTCTCAGTTCAACTGTAGGCAAACTGCGATTAATTATCCTTTCCACTGTATTATAGTTTGTTTTCTACAGAGTTTTATTTTGTGTTTTACTTACTTAGTTTCCCCTGCATTTATGAGTAATGGAACCCATCTCATCTCAAGACAATCATTCACTCTGATATTAGATGGCTTCCATCTAGATGAGGAAATGCCTCCTGGAGACCGCTGACTTCTCACATCTGGACTGAGTGTGCTCCTCGCCTAGTGAACACCTCTTTACCTGGAATATCCTTCACTGCCGTTATTGAGAAAACACCCTTGGCCCTGGAATTTGCTATCTTATTTTTCTTAAAATGCTTCTTCATTAGGTTGGAGCTCATCTTCTTTTATTTTTTATTTTTGTAAATGAGAACCGGTTTCATTCATTTCATATACAATTGTAAGAAGATAAACACAAGTCCCTTTCACCCTCCCTTCCTTAATCCCCCATCCTTTCTTTTCTTCATTTTTACAATATATAATTTATTTATTTATTGACAGGCACAGTTAGAAACTGAGAGAGAGACAGACAGAGAGAAAGGTCTTCCTTCCATTGGTTCACCCCAGCGTGCTGAGGCTGGCGCACTGCACCGATCCGAAGCCAGGAGCCAGATGCTTCCTCCTGGTCTCCCATGTGGGTGCAGGGCCCAAGAACTTGGACCATCCTCCACTGCCTTCCAGGGCCACAGCAGAGAGCTGGACTGGAAGAGGAGCAACCGGGACAGAATCCAGCACCCCAACTGGGACTAGAACCCAGGGTGCTGGTGCCACAGGTGGAGGATTAGCCAAGTGAGCCATGGTGCCGGCCAATATATAATTTCAATTTACTTTATAGCCACAGGCTTAATGCACCACTAGCTATAATGTTCAACAGGTAAATAGAAGAAGCTCCACTGCTCCAAAGGGTTATAGACAAGGACTAAAATAATAATGAAATTATGCAATGTCAGCTTCATTCTAATACATTTTCTGCCTTCTATATTAACTACTACATACTTGAGAAAACATGTGACATTTGTCTTTCGGAGACTGGCTTATTTCACTAACCATAGTGGTCTCCAAGAGTATCAGTTTTCTTGCAAAAGACAGGATTTCATTTTTTTTTTTTTTTTATGGCTGAGTAGTATTCTATCGTGTATATAGACTACATTTTCTTTATCCAGACATCATTTGATGGACATCTGGGTTCATTCCATATATTAGCTACTGTAAATTGAGCTGCAATAAATATGGGGGGTTACAAATATCTCTTTCATATTCTGATTTCGTTTCCCTTGGGTAAATCCCAAGACTGGAACGTCTGAGCCACAAGGTAGATCTATTGTCAGATTTCTGGGACGTTTCCACACTGTCTTGCATTATGGTTGTATTAGCTTACATTCCCAACAACAGTGGATCCGGGTAGATTTTCCTCCACCCATGCCAGCATTATTATACTTTGATTTTCAGATGATAGGCACTCTAACTGGAGTTAGGTGAAACCTCATTGTGGCTGTTATTTGCATTTCCCTGATGAGCAATATTTGCAGTCCCTGAGCAATTTTTCATTTGTCTCTTGGCCATTTCTATTTCATCCTTTGAAATATGCCAATATATGTGTTTTGCTCAATTCTTAACTGGAATGTTTGTTTTGATGTTTTTGAGCTCATTGAGATCTTTATATGTTCTGGATGTTAATTGTTTTTCAGCTACATAGTTTACAAATATGTTCTTCCATTCTGCCAGTTTCCTCTACACTTTATTATTTCTTAAGTGTATAAAAGCTTCTTACTTTGATTTAATCCCACTTGTTTATTTTTCCTTTTATTGTCTGTGCTTCTGGGGTCTTGTCCAAGAATTCCTTGTCAGTGTTGATGTCTTTCAGAGTTTCCCCAATGCTTTCCTCAAGTGATTTAATGGTATCAAATTGTAGATTTCAATCCTTGATCCACTGTGAGTTGATTTTTATAGAAGGTGTAAGGTAGGGGACTTGTTTGATACTTCTGTATGCAGAGATCCAATTTTTCCAACACCATTATTAAAGAAACTGTTCTTTCTTTGGGGAGTGATTTTAGCTTCTTTGTCAAAAAATAGTTGGTGGTAGATGTGTGGATTAATTTCTGGGGTTTCTAATGTGTTTCGTTGAACCACATGTCTATTTTTGTGCTAGTAATGTACTATTTTTATTGTAACTTCCCTGTAGTATATCTTGAAATCTGATATTATGCTATGTCCAGCTTTGTTTTTATTGTGTAAGGTTGCTTTAGTTATTCGCACTCTCTTGTGTATCCATATTAATTTTAGGGTCTTTTTTTTTTCTAGATCTGAGAAGAATGTCCTTAGTATTTTGATAAGGATTCCACTGAATCTGTAAATTGCCTTACATAATGTGAATATTTTGATGATATTAATTCTTCCACCCATGAACACGGAAGGTTTTTTTCCCCATTTTTAGTGTATCTATTTCTATTTCTTTCCTTATTGTTTTGTAATTTTGATTATTGAGAACGTTCATGCCCTTGGTTAAATTTATTCCAGGGTATTTAAATTTTTTGTAGCTATTGTGAGTGAAACTGATGCTACACGTTCCATCTCAGCCATGGCATTATTTGTGTGTACAAATGCTATTGGTTTTTGTATACTGATTTGCCAAACTCTCTTATGAGTTCCAATAGTGTCTTAGAGTAGTCTTTGGGTTCCCCTAAGTAGGATCCCATCATCTGCAAACGAATTTTTCAAATGTGTATCCCTTTAAATTCTCTTGCTTGCTTAATGTCTCAGGCTAAAACTTCCAGAACTATATTGAATAGCAGTGGTGAAAGTGGACATCCCTGTCTGGTTTCAGATATTAGGGGAAATGCGCCCAGATTTTCAGTATGATGCTGGTTGTGGGTTTGTCATACATTGTCTTCATTGTGTTGAGATATATTCCTTCTAAACCCTTTTCGCTGAAGATTTTTATTATGAAAGGATGTTGTAGCTTATCAAATGTTTTCAGTGTTTATATTGAAATAAAGAGTTTTTGCTCTTTAATTTGTGATTATTGGTTTGTATGTGCTGAACCATTCCTGCATTCCTGGGACAAATTGACTTTGGTGGATGATCTTCTTGATGTGTTTTTGGATTGGGTTAGCTATTATCTGCTTGAGAATCTTTGCATCAGTGTTCATCAGGGATATCAGTCTATATTCTCTTTCTTTGTTATCTTTGCAGGTTTTATAATTAATGTGATGTTAGACTCATAGAAGAAGTTTGGGAGGATTCCCTCCTTTTCAATTGTTTTGAATATTTTAAAAAGAATTGAGATGAGCTCTTCCTTAAAAGTTCAATAGAACTCAGCAGTGCAGCCATCTGGTCCGGGCTTTTCTTTATTGGGTGGGTCTTCATTTCTTATTCAATCTCCATGTTGGCTATTGGCCTATTTAGGTTTTCTATGTCTTCATGACTCAATGCTGGCAGATTTATGTGTCCATAAATCTCTCCATTTCTTCCAGATTTTTTAATTTATTGTTATAAAATTGTTTATAATAATTCTTTTTTTAAAGATTTATTTATTTTATTTGAAAGTTGGAGTTACACAGAGAGAGAAGGAGAAGCAGAGAGAGAGAGAGAGAGAGAGAGAGAGAGAGATCTTCCATCTGCTAATTCAATCTCTAACTGGCCACAATGGCCAGAGTTGTGTCGATTTTATTAAGTTGGGTTTTCTCCCCCTCTTTTTTTTTTTTTTTTTTTTTTTGTTAGTTGGGCCAATATTGTATCAATGTTGTTTATTTTTTCAAATATATTGGGTATTTTGATTTCAATCCTGTTTATTTCTTCTCTTATTTTTACTATTTCTTTTTTCCTACCAATTTGGGGTCTAGTTTGTTCTTGCATTGTTAGATCATTTAATTTATGTCTTTCCAGTTTAGTGATATAGGAACTAATTGTTATAAACTTTGCTTTTAACAGTGCTTTTTATGGATCTCACAAGTTTGAAACAATGTGTTGTCAACCTCAATTGTTTCTAGGAATTTTTGATTTTTCCTTTGACCCATGCTTCATTAGGAAGCAGTTGGTTCAATCTCCATTTGTTTGTTTATTTTCTGCTTTCTTATGTTATTGATTTCTAGCTTCATACCTTGTGATCGGATACAAGGCATGATTTCATTTTTTTAATTTTTTGAGGCTTTTATTATGGCCTAGTGTATGGTCTTTCCTACAGAATGTCCCATACGCTGATGAAAATATTATATATCTTGTGGCTGTGGGATTAAATGTTCTGTATATATCAATTAGATCCATGTGGCCTATAATGTGGATTAGCTCTGTTGTTTCTTTGATTTTTTTTTTTTTTTTGTCTAGCTAATCTGTCCATTGATGAAAGTCGGTTGCTGGAGTCCCCCATTATGTTTGTATTGGAGCATAAATTTCCCTTTAAATCCATTAACATTTATTTTAAATAACTGGGTCCTCTAGTGTTGGGTGCATATACATTTACTATTATACCTTCTTGTTGAATTGATCATTTAATCATTACATAATGAACTTCTTGGTCTTCTTAAAGTAGTTATATGAGGAAATGAGAACATAAAACAAGTATTTTTTTTTAAACTTTTATTTAATGAATTTAAATTTCCAAAGTACAGCTTATGGATTACAATGGCTTCCCCCCCATAACGTCCCTCCCACCCGCAACCCTCCCCTTTCCCACTCACTCTCCCCTTCCATTCACATGAGGATTCATTTTCGATTCTCTTTATATACAGAAGATCAGTTTAGCATACGTTAAGTAAAGATTTCAACAGTTTGCTCCCACACAGAAACATAAAGTGAAAAATAATAGATGATTTTTTAAATGATGATGAAATCATATCAGACCTCTTGTCATGTTCAATCCCAGTTAGAGTCAAGTTGGGAATTATAATTCCTTTTTTTTTTTTTTTTTTTTTTTTTTTTTTACCGAAGATCAGTTTAGTATACATTAAGTAAAGATTTCAACAGTTTGCACCCCCATAGAAACACAAAGTGAAATATACTGTTTGAGTACTCGTTATAGCATTAAGTCTCAATGTACAGCACATTAAGGACAGAGATCCTACATGAGGAGTAAGTGCACAGTGACTCCTGTTGTTGACTTTACCAATTGACACTCCTGTCTATGGCATCAGTAATCTCCCTATGCACCAGTCATGAGTTTCCAAGGCTATGGAAGCCCCTTGAGTTCTCCGACTCTTATCTTGTTCAGACAAGGTCATAGTCAAAGTGGAGGTTCTCTCCTCCCTTCAGAGAAAGGTACCTCCTTCTTTGAAGACCTGTGCTTTCCACTGGGATCTCACTCACAGAGATCTTTCATTTAGGTAGGTTTTTTGTTTTTTTTTTTTTTTTTTGCCAGAGTGTCTTGGCTTTCCATGCCTGAAATACTCTCATGGGCTTTTCAGGCAGATCGGAATGCCTTTAGGGCTGATTCTAGGCCAGAGTGCTGTTTAGGACATCCACCATTCTATGAGTCTGCTGAGTATCTCGCTTCCCATGTTGGATCACTCTACCCTTTATTTATTCTATCGGTTATTAGCAGGTACTAGACTAAAACAAGTATTTTTGACATCTCACAGCATTGGAAATATTTTCATGCTACCAACATAATTGACTATTTATTTAGCTGGAAATTGTTTTGTTCCTGACATTTGAGGCAAGAATTCACTGTTTCCAGTTTCCAGAGCTAGCCATTTTGATGGCTAAGTCCCTTATGTAAGCTGTGGACGTTCTCTCTGAAGAGCTATTCTTTGAACAGGAGCATGCATAATAGGGGGAGGTAAGCTAGTTCTTGGTTATGAAAGAGGTGACACTATTCACTTCCAGTGCTACTGTATCTCATTAACACATACATGGTAGCGTAAAATAACACATTTATTAACTTATCTGGGAACAGAAGTCTGAAATGAGTCTGAAAGGCTTCAAATGAAGGCATCAACAGGACTGCTTCCTTCTGGAGGTTCAGAGGAGGAGTCCATGCCTTACCTTTCTGCAATCCTTCAGTGGTGTGTGAGTACATCACCCCATTTCTGCTTCTGTAGTCACAAGGCATTCCCATCTTCTATGGCCAAGTATCCCTTATATCCTCTTTTTTCCCCCAGAAACCTTTTATTTAAGGTATACAAACTTCATGTATTTCATACATAAAGCTTTAGAAACATATGATTCTTCCCATCCTACCTGCTACCTGCCCTCCCACCACACTCCCACCCTTATTCCTCTTTCCTCTGCTATTCCCATTCTTATATTTTATTAAGGTCTATTTTCAACTAATTTTATCTACATAAGATTAATTATATATTAATTAAAGATTTCAACAAATAGTATTAAAAACTGTTCTTCAACAGTGGATACAAGAATTGTTTCAAATCATTGCATAACAAAGTGTCAATTTCCCTTCTATAGATTACCTTTAAATGATTTATTAGTTACCAAAGATCAGGGAGAACATATGGCATTTGTCCTTTGGGGAGTAGCTTATTTCACTAAGTGTAATGTTTTCAAGTTGCATCCATTTACACCCTCTTAAAAACCAATTGTTAATAATATTGGATTACAATGGAGCCATCTGGATAATCAAGAATAATCTGACTACTTAAAAATCAATGACTTTTTTCATCTATAATATACTCATAACTGTGTAAGGGATCATGGTTATATCAATGTTGTGAAGATTCCATTCTTGAATTCACTCCTTAAGTGTAGGCAAAATTAATTTCTTAATATGGTAACCTCATTATGATTCCTCTCTCATCCCCATTTTACAATTGCATATGAAAATGAGTACAATTTCAATGAGATCATTAGGCACTATTGCACTGTTACTTTGCTATGACACAGTTTCCGAGCATTCACATGTGAACATCACTGTTGTTTAGTGGGAAAAATACTCAACCTACTACAGTGGCCAATCAGGAGACACAATCAAAGCAGGGTTTTCTAATGTGTTGAGTTTGATGCAGAAGAGTAAAACATAAGGCCCGAGAACAAGAGGTCACTTGAATGGTATGGGAATTCACTAAAGAGTTCACGCAGAGTGATGGTCTGTTTGTCCTTAAAATCAGCAATAAAGGAGTCCTCTTCCTAGAAAATGTAGGTTGGCTAGTTAGGTCCCATGTAATATTTTTAATATTTATTATTACTAGAAATCAAAGACTCAAATGTTTTAGGGAGCAAACAGAAGACTCTGTAATATCAAAATTGAACATTTCTTGTTTCTTCACCCCCAGGAAGAACTCTGTGGTGAGCACTTACATGAATATTTAAATGCGATTCTCACACACTCTCATTATTTCATTCCCACTCACAGAAAATGTGCTGTTTGAATCACCAGGGGTAGCATTTCAGTCTAAATTCAGGGCCTGGAATCATACTAAGTTTCTCTTCAGTGTGGACAACTAAACACATCCTGAAGGAAAACACAGGGCAAACCACTACCCCTCGAGGTTCCTTCTTTTTGCCACAGGGAGGTCCCACCAATGACTGAGGAAAAAAATCTCAGTTCTACAAATTCTGATTCAAAGAGGGAATGCAATTAAATAAAGGTTTTTTTTTTAAGTAAAACATGATTACAATACATTAACTACCTATTTAACAATACCATCGTTCTCCCTAAGCATGTGTAACCAATAAAGATCAACTGTTACTGCTAGAATGAATGAATCCTGAAATATTGAGATTTTGTTGCATGACCCCAGTCATGGTTTCCTAATTAGTGAAACTACATATTTAAATGTTGAGGCTAGAATAACTCCTGTACTTTACAATTATGAGAGGCTCTGCCAAAATACATCTTGGCTGTGAAATGTAGTTTTGTTTTATTTCCCTAGGTGCAGGTAAGAAAAAGACGAAGCCATCCTCTTTACTCTATGATTATACACTTCCCAATAGGAAAGACATTATGATTTAATTACTGTTCTCCAACTACTCTAAGCAAGTTAATTAATTTATGGAATTTAAAATGTTATAAATTCTGGAATAATACAAAGAGCTGTAGCTTTGGGCAAACTGAGAACATTGATGGGGTCTCTGTTAGCTCAGTTTAATTTTCTGTTTTATGATAAATTAATCCTCATTTAAGGGGCAGGGGAGTCTTGGCAGTGCTGTTCAAATGAGTTCATCTGCTTTTGGTTTGGAGCCACTTTAGTCATTGCATTTCCAATTTGCCTTGCTATGGAGTTCTATACATAAGAGGCTGGATCAAATCACTGACTGTTAACATAGTCTCCTTTATGTGTTCCTCCAACATGTTTCATAGTCTCTCATTCTAGGCATCTAAATAATGGGTTGTTGTCTCCCTCCCTACTCCCTCCTATTTTGGACATAGCCAGGCTGGTGCCTTTAGTGCTCAATGATCTTCATCTCTTCTGATGGCTTCAGTTATCACTCAACACTGAAGCATGTTCTTAACCCACATCGCCTTTCTGAGATCCAGAGCAATGGACCAAAGCTGCTGTTGGACTTCATCACCAAGTCCCTTAGGTACTTTAAATCCAACATATTCATGACAGACGCACAAGAACATGAAACTGACTCTGTCACCATACAGATATTTCTTTTCGGTATTTTCTTTCTCGATACATGGCACTTCCATCTACCTGGGTAACCCAGCTTTCATTATTTTCCTAGCTTCCTTATTTCTCAGAGCTGCTCAAGCTAACCTGCCCTTTAGCATGACCTGAGAGTTTTCCAATATTCTTGTTCAGGAAGGTCTCTCCCAAGATTCACTGTATCTGGGGGAAGCTAGTGTACTCATTTTCATAGAAACTGACCAGGTAGTTCCAGTTCCACTCAGGGTTAAAAATCAGTACCCCATCTGACCACTAAGGATCAGATCATCAGCTGCACAGATCACAGGCTTCACAATTACGACAAACACTGTAACTGTCTGAGGAACAGTCTGTGGAAGCTATGAATCCCACCACAGACTTTGTGTCAGATATTTGACCCTGCTGATCTTATAACAACCAGCATTTGTTCCCTTGATAAAGACACACCTTTTAAATTCTTAGTCACTGAATTTGTATGTTTCTCTGATAACACCTCCCCAATGTGGGCAAATAAATTTCCTGAAAACACAAATCAGAGTACAGTCCCATTTTTTATAAGAGCTTCCAGAGTTACCCAGCTCTGTGACATGTGGTACTGTGTTATGAATCAATTTTACTGAAATGATAGTTAAATAAGGGATGGAAATTTAGGGCAGCATTTAAGGAACCAACTTGGACACTCACATACTACATTGGAGTACCTGGGTTCAAGTCCAGACTCTACTTCCAATTCTGGTTTTCTGTGAATATTCACCCCAGAAAACAGCAGGTGACAGCTCTGGTTGTTTGGACAACTAGGGAGTGGAACAGTGGATGAGAGATTTTTATGTCTCTTGGACTCTGTCTCTGTTCCTCTCCTTTTCAAAGAATAATTTTTTAAAAAAGATTAAAGAAGATGTGTAAGTGTGCCATTTTAGAAAAAGTATGAGTGACTCCGAATTATGCATTTTCTGATAGTACTCTTTTTTTTTTTTTGGTTTAAAAAAAAAGTCTTCATTGATATAAGCAGAGCAAATTTCATATATTTCGTATATGCAGATTTAAGAGCATACTACTCCCCATCCTATCCTCCCTCCCATCAGTGCTTCCAACCTCCCTACTCCATCATTTTATTTCTTATAATTTTACAATGACATACTTGAAGCTTATTTTATAATCACAATATTCACACTCCACCAAATAAAGAATTCAACAATAGTAAGTAGAAAAACCATGGTTCCTCAGGAGTATAGAAAGATCTATAACCATAGTCAAATAGGAAACTGTCAGTTTCACTCATATGCATTACATTTCTTGGTGTTCTATATATTAATTACCATATGTCAGGAAAATACATGATATTTGTCTTTTTTTGGGACTGGCTAATTTCACTAAGCATAATGGTTTCTAGTTGCATTTATTTAGTTGTAAAAGACAGAACTTCATTATTTTTATGGCTGAGTAGTGTCCCATAATGTATATATGCCAGTTATCTCATCTTCAGTTGATGGACAATTGAATTTATTCCATATCTCAGCTGTCTTCAATTGAGCTGCAATAAACATGGCAGGTACAAACATGCTGATTTCATTCCTTTTTGTTAAATTCCAGGAGTTGGATGGCTGGGTCATATCTATTTTCAGATTTCTGGGGAATCTCCATTCTGTCTTCTATATGATTATAGTACTGCATATTCCCACCAACAGTGGATTAGTATACCTCCCCCCACTTGCCAATATTTATTGTTTTCTGATGTTTGGATTATAGCCATTCTAATTGGAGTGAGATGTAACTTCATGGTGGTTTTTATTAGCATTTCCCTGATGATTGAGATCCTGAACAATTTTTCTGGTGTCTACTGGCTATTTGAATTTCATCTTTTGAAAATGCCAGTTTGGGGTCAGTGCTGTTGCATAGCGAGCTAACATTCCACCTGTGGTGCTGGCATCCATATGGGCATCGGTTTGTGTCCCGGCCACTCCACTTCTGATTCGGCTCTCTCTATGGCCTGGGGAAGCAGTAGGAGATCACCAAAGGGTTTGTGCCTCTTCACCTGTGAGGGGACCCAGAAAATGCTCCTGGTTCTCCTGGCTTCAGATGGGCCCAGCTCCAGCAGTTGTGGTCATTTGGGGAGTGAGCCAATGGGTGGAAGATCTTTCTCTCTTTTTCTCCTTCTCTCAGTCTGTATCTCCAACTTTCAAATAAATAAATGAATCTTTAAAAAAAAGCAAAAAAAAAAAAAAGCCAGTTCATGTACTTTGCCCATTTCTTAACTTGATTTTTTTATTTTGTTGTTATTAAGTTTTGCAAGCTCTATATGGATTCTGGATATTAATCCTTTATCAGTTGTATAGTTTGAAATATTTTCTCCCATTCTGTTGGTTGCCTCTTCACATTGCTGATTTCCTTTGCAATGAAGAAGCTTCCTAGCTTAATGAAACTCCATTTGTCTATATTTGCTTTAATTGTCTGTGCTTCTGGGATCTTTTCTAAGAAGTATTGTCTATGCCAATGTCTTGCATAGTTTCCCCTATCTTTTCCTATAGTAATTTGATGGTATCAAGTCATAGGTTTAGATCATTGATCCATTTTGAGTTAATTTTTGTATAAGGTGTAAGTTTGAGGTCTTGTTTCATAGTTCTGTATGTGTAGATACAATTTTCCCAACACCATATTTATAGAGACTATCCTTTCTCCAGGGAGTGATTTTTGCTCATTTGTCAAAGATTAGTTAGTTGTAGATGCATTGATTATTTTCTGGGGTTTCAGTTCTGTTTCAGTAGTCCACATGTGTATTTTTGTGCCAATACCAGGCTGTTATGTCTGCTCTGTCGTATGTCTTGAAATCTGATAATGTGATGTCTGGCTTTTTTTTTTTTTAGCTTTTTTTCAACTTTTATTTAATAAATACAAATTTCCAAAGTACAACTTTTGGATAATAGCGACTTTTCCACCCATAACCTCCCTCCCACCAGCAACCATCCTATCTCCCACTCCCTCTCACATCCCATTCTTCGTCAAGATTCATTTTCAATTATCTTTATATACAGAAGATCAACTTAGTACATACTAAGTAAAGATTTAAATAGACTGCACCCACAAAAACACACAAAGTATAGAGTACTGTTTGAGTAGTAGTTTTACTGTTAATTCACATAAAACAACACATTAAGGACAGAGATCCTACATGGGGAGCAGGTGCACAGTCACCTCATTGTTGATTTAACAATTGACACTCTTACTTGTGACATCAGTAATCACCCGAGGCTCTTGTCATGAGCTGCCAAGGCTATGGAAGCCTCTTGAGTTCACCAACTCCAATCTTATTTAGACAAGTCCATAGTCAAAGTGAAAGTTCTCTGCTCCGTTCAGAGAAAGGTACCTCTTTCTTTGATGGCTTGTTCTTTCTGCTAGGATCTTACTCACAGATCTGGCTTTGTTTTTGTTGCTTAAGTTTGCTTTAGCTATTCAGGATCTTTTTTATTTCCTTATGATTTTGTTTTCTTTTTCTGCTTCTGAGAAAAATGTCATTGGTATTTTGATTGGGATCACATTGAATCTGTAAATTGCTTTGTGTAATTGACATTTTGATGAAATTAATTCTTGAAGTCCATGAGTATGATAGTTTTTTTTTTTTTTTTTTTTTTTTTTTTTTTTTTTTTTTTTTTTGACAGGCAGAGTGGACAGTGAGAGAGAGAGAGACAGAGAGAGAAAGGTCTTCCTTTGCCGTTGGTTCACCCTCCAATGGCCGCTGCTGCAGCCGGCGCACCGCGCTGATCCGATGGCAGGAGCCAGGAGCCAGGTGCTTCTCCTGGTCTCCCATGGGGTGCAGGGCCCAAGCACCTGGGCCATCCTCCACTGCACTCCCGGGCCACAGCAGAGAGCTGGCCTGGAAGAGGGGAAGCCGGGACAGAATCCGGCGCCCCAACCGGGACTAGAACCCGGTGTGCCGACGCCGCTAGGCGGAGGATTAGCCTAGTGAGCCGTGGCGCCGGCCATGAGTATGATAGGTTTTTTTTTCATTTTTAGGTCTTCTATTTCTTTCATTAATATTTTATAATTTTCATTTAGGGACCTTTCACATCCATATTTAAATTTATTCCAAGGTATTTAAGTTAGTTTGTAGCTATTGTAAAAGATAATAATCTTATAAGTGCTTTCTTAGTCATGGCACTACCTGTGTATGCATAGGCTATTAATTTTGGTGTATTGATTTTATATCCTGCCACTTTACCAAACTCTCTTATCTTTTCCAGTAGACTCTTAGTGGAATATTTTGGTTTCCCTATATATAGGATCATGTCCTCTCCAAAGAGAGATTACTTGACTCTTTTCCTTCCAATTTGTATCCATTTGATTTCTTTTGCTTGCCTAATGGCTCTGGCTGAAACTTGCAGAACTACATTGAATAGTGATGGGGAGAAGTGAGTGGACTTGCCTGATCCTGGTTCTTAATATAAATGCTTCTAATTTTCCCCATTTAATATGTTTCTGGCTGTGGGTTTGTCATATATTGTCTTGACTGTGTTAAGGAAAGTTCTTGCTATAATCAATTTGCATAAGGTTTCATTGTGAAAGGATATTGTATATTATCAAATGCCTTCTCTGTATCTATTAAGATAATCATATGGTTTTTGTGCTAGTTTGTTAATATGAGAATTCACATTTATTGATTTATGAATGTTGAACCATCCCTACATATCAAGAATGAATCCCACTTGTTCTGGGTGAACGATCTTTCTGATGTGTTGTTGGATTAGATTATCTCAAATTTTGTTGAGGATTTTTGTGTCTGTTAATCAGAGAAATTTTTCTATAGCTCTCTTTATTTTTTTATATCTTCTGCAGGTTTTGGAATTAAAGTAATGCAGGCTTCATAGAAGGAGTTTGGGAGAATTCCCTAATACTCTGAATTAAACCCAATATTCCTACACAATAGTGTAGGTCTCTTGTATCTTGAGCATTTTCAATAAAGTGAGTGGCCAATAATAATAAAACAAAAGAGTAATGATAACAAAAAAACTACGAAATGTGAGTTGTATATACTTCTGTATAATTTATGTAAGTAAAAAAAATGACTATTAAACATGAATTATTAACAAATTGGTTATACCACCTGGTTAATGTTATTCAACATCATTTGTAATAGTTTGTTTAAGTATTTCAACCTGACTGACTTTTCAAACAGCTCTAAGTGATGTTGAACTAAAACTGGTCAAAAAATAACTATCCAATGAGATTATGTATTTCACAGCCTAACAGCACAGGAAAGCAAACAGAACAGTGAAACATCTGTGTCTGCAAATGACAAGAATGCTGAACCCCTGGTTATGTAATATTTTGAATTTTTAGTAACTTCATTCTTACTGCTAATATTGTTGGCATTATATAATATCCAAAAGTAATATGAATGCTTCTGTATACAGAGCTTGAAAACACTTTCTGAAGAAACCAAGAGTTATAAGAACCTATACCATTTTTCATAAAATTAAGATTAAGTATAATACCCCACTCCTAGTCTCACATCTATGCACCTCTATCTAACATAATAAATATTTATTTAGTTTTAAATATGTCACCATTATATACTCACAACAGATTATCTTTTATCCATCTAGAAAAAACAAAGCCGTAACCCAGGACATGTCAATGTGTGACAATAGCTCAGTTTGGTATGTTTATTCCTGTGAACGTGTGAGCTGTACATACTCAGAACCAAACAAATTTTCTGAACTTCTGAGATTCACAGCCACTCTATTTCCAATCCTTTTGCAATGACCTGTCTCCTCTTCTGTCAGTTCATTGTGCTGGTTGTCCTAATGTGATCTGAATTCTACTAACTTATCCAACAGCATGTGTCTAATACATGGTAGGCCAGTGAATCACTTCTTGGGATTTCTAGGTGGGTTTAAGAAAGAATATGTGTGTGGCCAAACCATACATAAAGATTCTTAGGAGTTGTCATTGGTGAAGTTTTACCACCCAGTGGGGAAAGTCAATCTGCTGTGAAAGAATGATAAACTAAAATGAGAACCGTAAAATGAAAAGTGCAGAGAATGAGAGCCATCCGTTTTCTGATTTCTATTCTTTCTTCGGTTCTGTTTTGTTGTTTGGTGTACTTCTGAATGCTTCTCTTTCCCAGGTTTTATATCTTCAACACTCCAGGCTTTTAATGGGCCAATATTCCCAATTAATCTATCTTGGTCTCATCTCTGTCCATCTGAGACTTACATTTGTTCAAACATAGTTTCAGCTGTTTTACTTTAATGTGCTATTTTCTGTGGTCAAGAAATGAATATAATTAATAACCCAACTATTTTTTCTGATTAAGCTATTGCTTTTTTGTGATATTAAAACCATTAAAAGCCAGGCAATGGCCAGTGAACAGTTACATAAGCTGTGACCAGGGCAGCACCAGTGTAAACTAAACAAACATCAGTTCTACATTATTGCTCTTCCAATATTCACTTAAAAGCAAAGATAGTATTTCTTTACTAGGAGAGAAGAGGGGGGAGTTAGATGGCATCATGGAAAATTTGTGGAGAATAAGATGAAGTGAAAATAAAATTAAGTATAAAATTATTATATTACTGGTGATCATCATGAAAATTTTCAAAAACACGTTATTGATTCCCATGCTTCTTACTTTTCAAACTAACAATCTTATGCACTGCAGAGGAAACACTCAAAAAATTGAAAAGGCAATTGACAGAAAGGGAGAAAATAGTTTAAACTATGCAACTGATAAAGGATTAATATCTAGAATGTATAAATAGCTCATGACTCAACAACAGCAAATCACACAATGCAGGTAAAAAATGTGCAAAGGACATGAACAGGAAATTTTCAGAGGATGAAATTCTAATGGCCAACAGACACATGAAAAAATACTCAGGATCACTAGTAATCAGGGAAATGCAAATAAAAACCACAATGAGGTTTGGCCTCACCCCAGTTATAATTGCTATAATCCAAAAATCAAAAAACAATAAATGCTGGCAAGGACATAGGGATAAAGCTTCCCTAATCCACTGTTGCTGGGGATGTAAAGTAGTACAATCATTATGGAAGATAGTATGGAGATTCCTCAGAGATCTGAAAGTAAATATATCAAATGACCCAGCCATCTCACTCCTGGGAATTTACCCAAATGAAATAAAATCAGCATGTTAAAGAGTTATTTGTACCCCCATGTGTATTACAACTCAATTCACAATAGCTAAGATATGCAGTCTACCCATATGTCCAACAACTGAGAGTTGTAAATAATATGTGATATGTAAACACAGGAAATACTGAAAACTGATATATGCCAAAAAATTTGAAATCTAGAGGAAATATATAGATTTCCAGACACATGCAATTAATCAATATTGAGGCACAAAGACATACAAAACCTAAATAGACCAATAACCAAGATGGAGATTGAAACAGTAGTAAAAAAAAAAAAAAATCCAGGACTGGATGCTTCACTGTTGAATCCTACAAAACTTTTAAAGAAGAACTAATTCCAATTCTTAAAATATTCAAAATAATTGGAAATGTGGGAATCCTCCTAAGTTCCTTGTATAAGGTCAATATCACCTTAATCTCAAAACCAGAAAAATATAAAATAAAGAAAGGGAAGTAGAAACAATATCCCTGATGAACATAGATGTAAATCTTCTAAACAAAATACCAGCTAATTAAAACCAACAAAACATCAAGAAGAGCATTCACCAGGACCAAGTGGGATTTATCCCAGGGATTCAGGGATGGTTCAACATATACCAATCATCACATTAAAAAAATTAAAGAAAAAAATCCATACAATGATCTCAAAAGATAGGGTGAATGCATTTGAAACAGCCTAACATGGTAAAAGAAAATTAAACAAAATGGGTGTAGAAGGAACACACCTCAACACAATCAAGGTGATATATATGACAAACCCACATCCAGCATTATGTGGAATTGGGAAAAGCTTGAAGCATTTCCAGTAAGATCCTGAACTGAACAAGAATAGCTACCTTCATCATTACTATTCAATATAATTCTAGAAATTTTAATCAGAGCCTTAGAAAAGAAAAAATATCAAATGGTACAAATTGGAAAGGAGGAGTTCAGATTATCCCTGACTGCAGATGACTTGATCCTACATATATGGGAACAAAAGTCTCCACTAAAAGAACTGGAAATCTGGTAAGAGTTTGACAATATGGAAGAATATAAAATTACCACAGAAAAATGAATAGCATTTGTATATGAAAACAATACCAGCTGGCGCCACGGCTCACTAGGCTAATCCTCCACCTTGCGGCGCCGGCACACCGGATTCTAGTACTGGTCGGGGCACCAGATTCTGTCCTGGTTGCCCCTCTTCCAGGCCAGCTCTCTGCTGTGGCCTGGGAGTGCAGTGGAGGATGGCCCAAGTGCTTGGGCCCTGCACCCCATGGGAGACCAGGATAAGTACCTGGCTCCTGCCATCGGATCAGCGTGGTGCACCGGCTGCAGCGTGCCGGCCGCGGCGGCCATTGTAGGGTGAACCAACGGCAAAGGAAGACCTTTCTCTCTGTCTCTCTCTCTCTCTCTCACTGTCCACTCTGTCAAAAAAATAAAATAAAATAAAATAAAATAAAATAAAATACCAAAAAAAAAAAAAATACCATGGCTGAGAAAGAACTTATAAGATCAGTCCCACTCACAATAGCTACAAAAAACTTTAAATACCTTGGAATAAATTTAATCACAGATGTGAAAATTCTCTTCAATAAAAAAACAAAACATCAAGGAAAGAAATAAAAGACACAAAAACTGGACAAACCTTCCATGTTCATGCACTGGAAGAATTAATTTTATCAAAAACATCCACTCTAGTCAATGAAATTTACAGATTCAATGTGATCCCAATCTAATACCAAATGCATTCATCTCAGATCTAGAAAAAAAGGATGTTAAAATTCATATGGAAACACAAGGGGCACCAAACAGCTAAAGCAATCTTAAACAATAAAAACAAGCTGGAGGCATCACAATACCAGATTTCAAGACATAGGGCAATCAAAAACAAAATAATAAGATTTTTGTACAAAAACAGACATGTGGACCAATGGAACTGATTAGAAATCCCAGAAAATAATCCACACTTCTACCACTAACTATTCTTTGACAGAGGAGCTAAAATCACTCGCTGGAGGAAGGACAGTATCTTCACAAATGATGTTGGAAAATTAGATCTCTGTGTGCAGAATTATGAAACAAGACTCCCACTTTACACCTTATACAAAAGACAACTCAAAATGGATCAGGGATACAAACCTAAGACCTGAAATCATCAAATTACTAGAGGAAAAAGTAGGGGAAACATTTCAAGACATTAGTCTTTAGGCAAAGAGCACAGGTAACTAAAGCAAAAATAGACAAATAGGACTATGTCAAGCTAAGAAGCTTATACACAGCAAAGGAAACACTGAACAAATGAAGATGCAACCAACAGAATGGGAGAAAATTGATCGTGTTAATATCTGAAATATAGTAGAAACTGAACAGCAATATAACAATATTCTAGTGAAGAAATGGGCAAGGGACATGAACAGGTGTTTTTCAACAGATGAAATACAAATGACCAAAACACAATTGAAAAAATGTTATCAGGGAAATTAAAAACCCCAATGAGTTTTTATCAAACCCTAGTTAGAATGGCTGTCATCCAAAAAAAAAAAAAAGATCTGGCAAAGATGTGGAGAAAAAGGTACATTAATATACACTTTTGATGATGGGCATGTAAACTGTGAAATCATTATTGAAGACAGTATGGAGTGTCCTCAAAAATCTAAAAATTTTTCTGTCATATGACCCAGCCATCCCACTCCTAAAAATTTACTCAAAGGGAATTAAATTAGCATACGAAAGAGTTTTCTGTATTCTCATCTTAATAGCAGCCCGGTTCATAGCAGGTAAGATATGGATTCAACCCAGATGTCCATCAACTGATGACTGGATAAAGAAAATGTGATACATATGCATAATGAAATAATAATCATATAAAGGATAAAATTCTGTCTTTTGTGACAAGAATGATTCAGTTGGAGACCATTATGCTTAGTGAGATAAGTCTGTCCCCAAAAAAGAAAATTCATAGGTTTTCTTTCATTTCTTGTGGCTATTAAATATAAATAGCATAAAAGTATAATGAGAATGAGTAAAATTGACATCTTGAGGTTTTATTATCACCTATAACTATTGTCGATACTCCTGTGGAACAGTGGTCTTTCTAGTCTCTACTTGTTGAGTTCTTTATTTAGTTCAGGATTCAGTCTGTGATAATAAAGTAAATCGAAAGTATGTGACTGCAAACATTAAAAGGAAAGAGGAGGGAAGTATCATGAGCTTAAATATAAATATATATATATATACAACAATACATGAAATCTGTTCTCTGTGTACAAATTAAAAATAAATAATAAAAATTCTGTAAATATAATATTATCTCCAAAGAACTACATTTTTAAAAATATTTATTTATTTAATTGGGAGGCAGAGTTACAGACATAGAGAGGTCTTCCATCTGCTGTTTCACTCCCCAAATGGCCACAATGGCTGGAGATGAACAGATCCACAACCAGGAGCCAGGATCTATATCTGAGTTTCCGACCAAGATGCAGGGGCCCAAGCACCTGAGCCATCTTCCACTGCTCTCTCAGACCATAGCAGAGAGCTAGATAAGAAGAGAGTCTGCCAGGCCACCAACCAGCTCCCATGTGGTATTTCAGCATGGCAGGCAGAAGTGTAACCTACTATGCCACAGTACCAGACCCAAGAACTTAGTTGTTAAAAACCGAGTGATTAATGCCACAGGGATCCTATAAAATACCATGACTATATTCTCATTTTCTTAAAGATACAGGCTACAGTTTAATTTCATCATTGATATCTGATGGCAGATGTGGAAGAATGTATAGAGTTATAAAAGAGATAATGATAAATCTTAAATAACAGGAAACATAGGTTCATATTACTTCAACTAAATAAATTCTTGGGTGGCAATACTGGGGACAATAGAAGGGAAATGAAATGGAGGGCTACACACTCAAAAGACTTGCGAGTATACATTGTGGAAGGTATTATATATACCTTTATTCTCTGAGTAAGTTTAGAAATAACACCCACAGATGACCTAGAATTACCTTTGATTTCAAAAGCATAAATATTTTAGTACAGTAGTGTTCCAAATACTGCATTTTGTTTACCTGAAATTTGGATTTCACTGGGCATCCTTTATTTTATTTGGCAAATCTACACAGAGGGAACCCTCAGGGCTCATGGTGGAGTACCTCTCTCAATGCTAAAAGTAGTTTACCTTCTATTGGCGGGAGGATGAGCTATGGACTCAGTGAGTTGAAAGCATGGCACATTGTGAAAGATTCTAAAATAGGAATTTAATAAACTTTGAAACCTTTCAGAGACAACATTTCATTAGAACTGAGAGAATCAAAGCAGAAGAGATGGGATTTGTGCTGGGTTTCCAAAGGAATGTAGATTTAAAAAATGAGGGAAAGGTACCCCAGGCAACCAACAATGAGTAAGCATTGTATACATTCACTCAGCAAATGTCCGCTGACTGAAAGTAGCTGCAGTCCTCTGTTCTTGGAATTGAGAAATCTGGTTTTTAAAAAAATAATAAAAAAAAACTATCCTCATAATTCAAATTCAAAAACAGGTTAAATATACCAATACTTGATAGATATATAAACCATAGAGAGTCACACAATGCCTCATAGAAAGTTGATGAAGATGCACAATGGTGGGAGAGCAACGCCATTTTAAATAGTTAGGCCAGATGAGGTAACAGCTGAGCAGACCTTTGAAGAAAATGGGAGGGAAGATATGAGCCATGCATGTTTTTAGGAGAAACTGCCAGAGAGAAAGGCAAGTGCAGGACATGGGAGCAGCAGTGTGTGTGTGTGTGTGTGTGTGTGTGATGACCAGATCAGGAGGCTTGAGACTGAAGAGTATGGGGTAAAGTGATAGAAGACAGTTTCTCAGAGTCAACACGTCTAATCACGTGGGTCCCTCTAGTCCACAAAAGGCCTCTGACCTTGTCTCTGGTGAGGTGCAAAGGTCTTGGAGTTGTGTGAGCTGAGAAGTGGCATGATGTGACCCAACTCATAAAGGAAAACTCAGCCCCCACTGCAGAGCTTGGCTATAATGGCAAAGGGATGGTGGTGGGGATTGGACAACCCATGGGGAGCCATTGTGCAATTTGAGGTGATAAGTGACAGCAGTTAGGGGTGGAACCAATGGGCTCTGCTTGCAGGATTCACTGCAAAAGGGAAGCTTTCAGGATTTACTCACAGGTCAAAAGAGAAAGAAGGAAAATCTCAAATATTCAAGTCATGGATCAAATAATAGCAAGAGGTGTTGGAAAACACAGCAGAAACAGTAAAGGGACTTAGTGAAGGACTTGAGTGAAAACAATACAAAATATATTTCTAGTAAGTAATAGTACTTTAAATGCTGTAGTAGAAAATTGGACTTGATTTTGTAAGAAGAAAGGGATCAAAAATATATTCAAGTAGTGGAAGGTGATATATAAATCACTTTATTTTATGGATTTCAAGCTGAAACATTTGCTTAAATCATGCAATCTGCATTAATACTATGCAAACTCTCCACTAGTTTGATTATTCTTCCTTAAGTGTCACCCTCATCCTCTGCCTTTCTTACTATGATCACCAAACACAGAAGAAATTGTCTCATTTTTTTTAATTTTGGGATTGCAAGATTGAAATACCACCCTTTCTTATTTTTAATTTTTAATTTATTATTTGTGTTGATGAGTTACAATATATTTTGGTATTTAGCTCTTCATGGAATAATTTAATCATTAAATTGATATGCCCATTGCCTCTAATATTTATTGTTTTTGTTCAATCATTTAAAAATCCACTCTTTTAACCATTTTGAAATGTAAAGTACCTTATTATTAACTATAGTTACGATCACATTCAATGGATCTTAAAAACAAACTCCTGCATAACTGAAAATGTATACCCTTTGAGCTACATCTCCCCATTCCATATATTCCCTCCATATGCCTCTGATAACTACCATTCTATTCTCTGATTTTGTGTTCAACTGTCTTAGATTCCACATCTAACTGAAGCGATGTTGTTTATGTTTTTCTGTAACTGACTTAATTCATGTTGTTGCAAATGATAGAACATCCTTCTTTTCAGACTGAATAGTATCCCATTGTGTATACAAACCACAATTTATTCATTCGTCTGTTGGTAGACACTAAAGTAAATTCCACACCCTGGTCATTTTGAATAGTGCTTTATTGAGCATGGAGACATAACATGTATTTTACAAACTGAATTTTATGCTTTTAAATACATTCCTGGAAGTGGAATTGCTGGCTCATATTGTAGTTCTACTTTTGAGTTTTTTGAGGAACATCTGTATTGTTTTTCCATAATTTCTGTACTAACTTACATTCTCACCAAGAGCTGTACATCATGACCAACACTTGTTTTCATTTGACATTTTTCTGATGGCCAAAATATCATTAATTAATATTCATATCTATTATCCTAATTTCCTATATATGCTGCATCCTCTGCTTTGCCATTCAATATTTTAGCTTTTATCTCTCCTTTTTGTCCACTCAACTCAGTCTTTTGTACTTAGACTATACAATAGAGTTTACTTCTGGATTGTTTTAGATTCATTTTTTGTTTCTGTTTCATTATCCTACTGACTCATGACTTTCAAAGATTTTGTGATGGTGATTGTCCACTCTTTTCATTTGCAGATTCTTTGTCCCATTTTATTCTGAGCATATGGTTGCAAGGATGAAGAGCACATTCCCTAGTATTGTTCATGGCTGTGTCTGACCATGTGATAATTAGGAATTAAACATGGCATCTGACTTAAATTTCTGCTATTTTATTCTTTGCTGTCTGGAAGTGATTGTGGGTAGACAAACTACTGAAACATGATTTTTTAGAAAAATTTGAGAAAACAAGACGTCTACTAACCCTGAGTATATTTCTACCCAAGAGGGAAGATTATTGTTTTTATTATACCTGTCAATGCGAAGGGAATGATGCTGTCTCAATGTTGCAATGCTATTTGCCACAAAAACATCCTGGAAAAATATTCTGAACAATGATGATTATTGCCTCTGTTCTATAAGGTGAGCAGGAATGTGAGATACTGATGATGAGAAAAAACTTTTACATGTAATTATTATATGTTTTCATTTATTAGTATACATGTATCATAATATATATTCCATATATGTATCCATTTTCAAAACTAATTGAGGATCTAGTATGTGTTGGCAATAGGTTTACATTAATTTGGAATAGTAGATATTTGAAAATGATTTTTACCACTAAGGTCAATCACATTCTATGATCTCCTCCAGGGTACTTTATCCTTCTATTGGACAGTTGAGAAACACACAGCCATGTGGCGGTAATCAGCATGAAATTCCCCAGTTCTTTTTGCTGAGATGTTAGTATTGAATTTAGAAGTTAGTTTGGTAATGGACTAATAGTCAGTTGCTTAGCATTCCATGGAGAATCAATTGTCAGTTCCACTAAAACTATTATACTAGGCTGTTTAGTCTCCAGCTCTGTATCTCTTCTGAAATCAAAATCAAAATGTAAGATTCCTAAAACCCAGAAAACCTTTAGGATTAAAAGCCAAATATTCAGAAGATCTAAACTAATCAAGTAGAGATTTATCTGCTTATTGAGGGAAAGAGATAGAGATAGGAACAAATATCTCTAACACATTGATAAATACAAAAATATTTCAAAAATTTGAGTATTTTTGTGAAAATATGTAAGAAAATATATGAAAATGTACATACTTTCATGTGATATTTTCCTTGAATCAATTATATAAAGCAATTGGTAGAATATCATTATAATTAATAGTAGAAATAAATTTTCTAAATAATCTGATAATGTAAATACTTACTTAATAATAATCAAACATCCAAATTATTCCTTACAACACAATGTGTTAAATATTTTTGTAATCTTCAAACTCTAAATTAAATTTTCAATCTAAAAATACTTTTCCTATGTTTATCATAAGAAAACAAATAAACAAGTGGTTGTAAATTGAAAATATCTTCCACAAAATATTGGAACAAATATTTTTAAATATTCTCAGGGTCTACTGCTATTAGAAACCAAAGTACCACTACTATAGATAATGAATTACTAAAGTTGAAGCAAAAGCAAATGATTTTGCCACAGGCAAAATAAAACATGTTCCCAACAACAGCAAGAGTTCGACCAGGATTATTGTGTTGAAAAACCATGGGATTACATGACTTGTTTTTAATACAGTAGCAAATATTAAGCACTTACAAAATGCTTACCCTTAATAGGAACAAATTTAGCCAGAAGGCAGAATGTAATTAATTTAGCGTTATTTTACTTGTCATAATTAAATAAAAACACACACTAAATATATGATGACTTACCGTCACTTCCATGGCGTTCTTTCCCAGGTAACTAATATCTCAGATTTTGAAAAAATATATATAATGATCATGTAATTTTTAGATTTTTTTTTTATATTTGAAAGGCAGAGTTAGAGAGAGGGAGAGAGATGAGAGAGAGAGAGAGAGAGAGAGAGAGAATCTTCCATCTACTGCCTCTCTCAAAATGGCCACAAAGACCAGGGCAGTGCCAAGCTGAAGCAAGGCTCCTGAAGCTTTGGCTGTCCCACGTGGATGGCGGAGTCCAAACATTTGAACCATTTTTTTGCTGCTTTCACAGATGCATTAGCAGGGAAATGGATCAGAAGCGGAGCAGCCGGGTCTTGAATCAGAGCCTATAAGGAATGTAGGCATCGAAGGCTGTGGTTTAACCCACTATGCCACAACACCAGCTCCTGGCCATGTGTTTTTAATAGTTTGTATTATTCTGGAGGGTATGAACAATGGTAAGAAATAGTAAATAGATATCATAAATAAATCCTTTGTGAAGACCCAATACACTTTAATAAACCCAGCATGGGCTTTCATTGGAACTGACTATACCATCATTTTCCCACTCACCAAACCTACATTTGCATACTCTATAAAGCCAAAGAACAAACACTATCCCTTCTTAACAAACCTGTTATTTTTGCAAAATAGACTTTTATATTTCATGTTCAATTTAAATTGGAAGAAAAGATGACAGAGGTAGAGCTTATTACTTTCAATGCAGTATAATGTTGCTTATTAATTTCCTTGTGTGTTGTAAATGTCTTTTTTGGTTTATTCATTTGGGAAAATAACATTAAGGAAGTAATTGGCTTGACACCTAATATTCAAAGATGTCCTATTTAAGTTTTTTCATGTAAATATATTAACCAAGTTTGAACATAGAATAAAGACAAAGCATGCATATACGTGTATATTTTAAGAACAGGATAAAACATGAACATAATTTAAAATATAGGGGTGGATGTTTGGCACTGCAGTTACATGTCTACCTGGGATACACACTGCTCTTGTTGGAGCACCTAGGAATTCCAACTTAGCCTCCATCTGTTAAGACTACTTTGTGAGGCAGCAGGTAACGACCCAGGTACTTGCACCCTTGCCACCCAAAGTAAGACTCAACCTGGATTCTCAGCTCCTGATTTTGGCCTGGACCAGCTCTGGCTGTTTTATGTTTCTGGGAAGTGAACCTGTGGATGGAGGGTCACTATCAGTCTGTATTTCTCTCTCTCTCTCTCTTTCTTCTTTCTTCCCTCCATTCCTCCCTCTCTCTTTCAAAAAAAAAAAAAAAACGAATAAATAAATAAATATTTCTTCTAAAAGAATACAGTTTAATTTTGTGAAGTGTGATTCTATGAGTCTTTCTCTTTCTACTAAGGAACTTACTAGGACATCCCCTGGGCTTTTTATTAGTGACTTAGCCACAGTGGCTGTTTTTCTGACATAGGCTAAATGGTAAATGGTTGCACAGATGTATTCTACTGTCTGATCCATCTTGGCTATTGCTTCCAGACTACTAAATCAATAAGAATTGTAATTAGTAAGCAAAGAGTAATTTGGAGTATTTTACTACATTTACACTAGCCTTTAACTATTAAGTTCCTACCAAATTAAGTGTTCTGTATTAGTGGCATATCACTAAATACTGTCATCAATCTTATAAGTAATGCTGATATATTTAAGAAATAATTAAATAATTGATGCTTCTGGTGTTTTCTAGATGCAACATCAGTAGAACTTGTATCTGGATAAAGTGAAGTAAGGGAGCTTAAAAACCCTACTAAAATCATAGGAATGGTCAAGTAAAAGGCAGGAGCCTCGACTTCCACATTTCAGCAATGTGGAGGTACACTGTAACTGCAGGCACATAGACTTATCTAGGAACAGCATAAGCGAGGTTTCTTTTTCTTTTTTTTTTTTTTTTTTTTTTTTTTTTTTTTTTTTTTTTTTTTGACAGGCTGAGTGGACAGTGAGAGAGAGAGAGAAAGGTCTTCCTTTGCCGCTGGTTCACCCTCCAATGGCTGCCGCGGCTGGTACACCATGCTGATCCGATGGCAGGAGCCAGGTGCTTCTCCTGGTCTCCCATGGGGTGCAGGGCCCAAGCACTTGGGCCATCCTCCACTGCACTCCCTGGTCACAGCAGAGAGCTGGCCTGAGAGAGGCAACTGGGACAGAATCCGGCGCCCGGACCGGGACTAGAATCCGGTGTGCCAGCGCCGCAAGGCAGAGGATTAGCCTAGTGAGCCGCGGCGCCGGCCAAATCTAGGTTTCAAATAATGTGATGACCCCTGGATGCCTAAAGACATTTTGATTTATTTTCGATTATTTCTTTACAAAAATTAAAAAAAAAATCCATCACCTTAAAAATAAATATATATTGTTGAAGCTCATATATAATTAGTATTTACTGAGATTCATTTAGTTTTTATATGCTAGTTTGAAGATTAGAAGAAAAAATAGGTGTTTATTGTTTTGGAAGTAAAGTGTGGCTTATTGTAAACTAAGATTTGACGTACATTCTTTTAATTCCCTTCCATTTTTTTAAGCAAGCTGAATATAAACATCTTTGGTTTTGCTCATGAAATCCCACACAATTAACTTTCATGCTTTGAGATTAATTGGAGCAGCATCATTACAACATTAGTCTAATCAGTATTTGAAAATGAGAATTTTCCTCTCAGTTTTTCATGTTGCCTATTAAAATTTTTGATAGATTGTATAATAATTGCTCACCAAGTAATTTAATAATTGCTTTACAGGAGACCTTAACGAGTTACTTAACCAATGATTTCACTGGATTTACATAAATGCAAGGTCTATACTCTTATTTGTTGACAATATGTGAGGCGCTATTCTTCATGGATGCTCAAATGACAAGGAAGGTGGTAAATTATGTCATTCAATAAGAAACAGCCTGGAATTAATATATAATATTTCTTATCCTGTTTTTCTGCTTGACATGTTGTTAGTCAGTCAATTCAATATACTTGTTGGCTTTAGAATAATATGCAAATCCTTGTTGTTTCATTTACTTTACAAAAGAGGAAATAAAATACACACACACACACACACACACACGTGCTTGGGGAGCACAATTCAAGCTACAAAAGCAGGATGAATATCAAAGTCCTTCCAATACAAAAGTAAAACTTTTAGGGTATGAAAGCATAAAAATGCCATACTCATCCATATTTCCAGTGGTTTATGCTAATCAATCATACTGATTTCACTAAACTAAAGAAGGAAAATATGCTGTTTCATTCCTTCCTATTTTGATTATCTGTATTCTTGTTATTCAGCTCACACTTCTCTACAGGTTAACCTTAAAAAATAACTTTTGGGTCCAAGACACTATCATTTGAGAAGCCACGTCTTTGTTCATGCTTAGCAGATAAATAGCTGAGACAAGCGCAGATTTTACATGGAGTCATTTCAATTGTCTGTGGGTTCTATTTCTACAGATGTCAAAACTAATCAGTCCAAAGACCAAGTATATTTATAACTAATATCTCACATTTGGCCTAATATTTATAAAGACTAAGTATATTGAGACTACTATTTCATATTTGGTCTTTTTCAGGTGTAGATTGTATGTTCTGGTAGCTGATAATTTCAGCTCCTTTCTAGCAATGGGCTTTAGTTATTGGCTACTAAGATTAAAAAAATAACTTTTATTTAATAATATAAATTTTGAAAGTACAACTTTTGGATTATAGCAGCATTTCTCCTCATAACCTCCCTCCCACCTGCAAACCATCCCATCTCCCACTCCCTCTACTGTCCCATTCTTCATCAAAACTCATTTTCAATTACCTTTATATACAGAAGATCAACTTAGTATATACTAAGTAAAGATTTCAACAGTTATATAGAAAACACAATCTTAATGATTGGCATTATGGCATAGCAGGTAAATCTGCCACCTGTGATGCTGGCATCCTATAAGAGTCCCAAATATTGTTCAGTTGTCCACTTCCAATCCAGCTCCCTGCTAATGGCCTGGGAAATGAATTGAAAAATAATGCATGTGCTTGGGTCCCTGCGTCTATGTGGTAGACCTGGATGAATCTCCTGGCCCTGGCACCAGGCCCCTATCACTGATTGTTAAAAATAAATAAAGAAATTTACTATGGTGACTATGCTCATTAAACATTGAGAGTTTATATTTTTATGATTTTCAAAAACATACATTAACAATGAAAAGCAAAGTCATTTTTTGAGAAAGCAAGTGGAAATAGTCTTAGGTAAAACTGATCTGAGAATTTATATTATAGGAATTATGAATATTTAATTATAAAATTAATAATAAAAATAAGGTGATCTTTTTTCAGAGGTATAATATTAGATGATAATGATACTATTTTTCTGCCTACAATAGAAAAATTATGAATGGTCTTAAATATAAAGCAGGGAAGACTTTTGCTGACTATACAAATAATATTTTGATTGCTAGATTGTTAAACATTATCTTAATTTCATGTTAAATTTTTAGAGTATTTATCATTATAGAAAGAATTTCACACTTGCAGAAATAATGTAGCAATAATAGTAATGACAATGAAGTCTAACAGTATATAACAATTACTATGTGACAGAATCTTCAAAGCCCCCTATTTATGTCATCTGAAAGATAACAGACTGATCCAAAAGGTCTCTCTGTTGAGATCATAGACTGCAATTCTGAATATTCTGCAGTTCTCACAGTTTTAATGAAAATTGGATCAACTGAATGTGGCTTATAGAAAAAGTACTCCAGGATGCTTTTACTTATACATGTAGAATCAGACAAGACAGGGGAATGCTGGACCAACTGGAATCAAGTAACCTGAAATATTTCATGTTATTGTGGATTATAAAGACTTGAGAACTCAAACAACTTCTTTCAGATTAAGTCGTGTAATTTGCATGGTGTGCTTTTCATTAGAAGATTAGTAGAATGTTTGAAACAACCAACATTTTATGAGTACTTTCCCTTAAACTCGATTTTAAGAGATGAAAAGTTAATCGTTTTGAGGATTTAAAGTGTATGTGACAGCATTTTTAGAGAACTAGCATCCACTTTCTTTATAATTATGGTAATGGGGACTCTGATTTCAATCCGTTTATCTCCTGAAATAACATTTAAAGATATAAGTAAGATTCATGAAACTCAGCAGACTGATATGATTGAAAGCCAAATAACTCTTTTTTTTATTTATTTATTTTATTTTATTTTTTTTTTTTGGACAGGCAGAGTGGACAGTGTGAGAGAGAGACAGAGAGAAAGGTCTTCCTTTGCCCTTGGTTCACCCTCCAATGGCCGCCACGGCTGGCGCACTGCGGCCAGCGCACCGCGCTGATCCGATGGCAGGAGCCAGGTGCTTCTCCTGGTCTCCCATGCGGGTGCAGGGCCCAAGCACTTGGGCCATCCTCCACTGCACTCCCTGGCCACAGCAGAGAGCTGGCCTGGAAGAGGGGCAACCAGGACAGAATCTGGTGCCCCGACCGGGACTAGAACCCCGTGTGCCGGCGCCGCAAGGTGGAGGATTAGCCTGGTGAGCCATGGCGCCGGCCCAAATAACTCTTTAAGTCTTCACTGGCACGTGATTTCTTTGGTTCTTGTTAACTCAAGTGATAACTGTCAAATTATTCCATTTCTAGGAAACAAAATGTTTTTATGCTTACTATGACAATAGGAATGATGTAAAAGCTGCACGCAATCATCAAAATCACTTCTTGGGTAACATATTGGTTAATAAATGGTCTTAAAAATTAAGCAGAGAAGACTTGTGCTGACTATACAAAGAATATTTTGATTGCCAGACTGTTAAACATTAACTTAATTTCATGTTAAATTTTAGAGTATTTATATTATAGAAATTAGAATTCCACACTTTCAGAAATAATGTAACAGTAATAGTAACGACAATGATGTCTAACAGTATATAACAATTGCTATGTGACAGGTATTTAGTACCTCTTGATTATGCATGTTTTATATACTGAATTAGGAACAGAGAAGGAGGGAGAGAGGGATGGAAGGAAATGGGGGGAGAGGAAGGAAGGAGGACAGAAAGGAAGGAAAACAATTGGAAAAAAGAAATAATAGACTGAAATGAGAATTCACTTAATGGATTTTATAGGCATATCATAGAATGTTTCCAGCCATATGCTATAATTTGGAAAACTCATTATGAAATAATGTCAGGTTTTTTTTTTTTTTTTTTTTTGGTGTGTATGTGTGTGTGTGTGTGTGTGTCTTTCATTAATTCTTAACCATCTGTCTCTCACAGAAATGTGATACACACACTTGGATGATTGCCTCCAAGAAATTCAAATCATTTTTGCATTATTTTTATCAGCTGAATTTCAAAATGAGATTCTTTGTGCCGTCACCCTCGTGTTCCTTGTGCTAAGGTCTTCCTTTCTGGAAGACATGTGATCAGGGTTCGGCATTGACTTGCCCTCAAGCCACTCTCGGGCCTTCAAGACGGCTCCTGGCACAGCTGCTTCCTTCTGCCCCATTGTGCAATGGCCCGCGAACTGGTGGCTTTCACTACTGCAGCTGATCAGTCCTTTTAAGACTCAGATCCTTAGAAAACATTCACCTTCATCCTTGAAAAATTGTTATTTTATCACTAGAACAGAATGTATTTGCATATAAGCATAGTATTTTAATTAAATAGACCTAAAATACACCTATTTTAATAAGCAAATCCAAAATCCTAAAGCATCACTGTTGTTACTTCCTAAGAAAATATTAACTTAAAAAGTACCCACTAGTATTATATCTAATAGTAAAGATTATACCCACAAGTATTTTATCTAATGGTAAACATACAATCATAGAAAATAATGTGGAATCATTATCTTAAGTTTAATTCTACAAACAGGAAATAAATATTTAAAATGGTTTCACAAACAGGGAACCCACGATTCACTTTTTAAATTAATTGCTAGGGATGTCCTTTGCAAACCTTTGTATGTATGTAAACAACTTGGACATCTGGTCAAAGTAGAGGTGCGGTTTCAGGAGTGTTGAGGTGGGGCCAGCGAGTCTTCCACTCTAACAAGCTCCTTTGTGTCCCACATCAGAGATTCAGGCTTTCTTGCTCAACTCTGGCTCCTGACTCCAGTTTCCTGCCATTGCAGATGCTGGGAGCTAGCAATGATCGCTCAGGTAGTTGAGATCCTTCCATACACATGGGAGACCGAGATTGTATTACTGGTTTCTGGCTCCAACACAATCCAGGTAAAACAGTTTTAGCCATTTGGAGATGAACCAGTGAATGGAAGCATCTCTCTCTCTCTCTCTCTCTCTCTCTCTCTCACTGTAAAATTTAAAAAAAAAAAATTTCTCACAATGATAGACATAGAACTACCTGGAATCTTCAATTTCTGTTGATTCTAGTCTGTGATTCACACTGCCATATTGTTTTCCCTTGAAGGTATCTCCCCCACTGTGTGACATGACTCCCAGGAAGGTTCAGTGCTGCAATGGACCCTATCCATGTACTTACTGATTTCCAACACAAAAGACAATTAAAGGATAAATGAGTACAAAAGTTGGCAGTACTAGTCAGACTGTTCCACAAGTGTCTATACCCACTCTGAATCTAAATATTCACTTTAGAATGCATGCAATGATTTTGATGACAACTTCAATGGTTCCTCCCAGGAACCAGTTAGGCATACTGAGTGGGTGAGGCAGGTGAGGCTTCTTGTTGGGTCAAAAGGAACTTTACAGCCTTGTTTGTCTGTCAATAAACACATTCAACTGACCTTTACACTTCATAGGAGATAAATGTTTTCTTTGTTAAAAATAAAGAGAAAAACATACCTGCTACCATTTCTGAAACTTGCAGTGTGATTGATTGGTTGTTAAAATTGTATTTGCACTGCCATCACTGTGTAGAAACTTCTTAGGAGTCATAGTTAATTGATTAAGTGAAATTATTAGTAAATACATACTATATTCTTACTTGGTAAATTTTTAACTCATATACGAAGAGTTTTATTAAATATTTCTCAATGGGTTATTGGATTTTATTTGTGTTTCTCTACTCTCTTGCTATAAATTGATGGTGGATCTTAAATGTTAGGAGTTTTTCTTTAATGTGGACCAAATGGGAGCACTAAATAGGAACAGTTGTGATGATAACAGCCACAGAACAACAGAAGAAAAAACACAAAATCTTCCATTTTAAAAAGGAAGAGTTTATTTTGATGGGAGTCATAACAGAGATATGTAATGTAGTAAAATTTATCAACAGTTAGTAATACGCAGATCTGAATTCTCACTGATGCTAATAGAAACTTACAATGTTTAAAGCATTTCGACCCTGTTATAAAATTATGAAAAAAAGGGGGTGGGGAAAAAGTTATGGAAAAAACTATTGAAAGTAATGGAAACACCCAGTGGTAGGCATATTTCTTAGTATTTTTTCAAAAAAAAAGTGAATGTGAAAAATTCAAGCAATTCTTTTTAAAATTATTCATGTTGTAAATAGGAACCTGACAAGAATTTTATTTGGGCAGAAAGAGTACCAGATGCTTCCTTTATTATTGATGCCTACTGCTGCTTATGTTTAAAATTCTTAGCAAATAGATTATTAAACCTGAAGTAGTATATTTAACTGGATTTTCACTATGCAGGGTAGCACATATGCACATGTGCATGCACGCAGCACACACACACACACACACAATGAATGAAGTTGTATCTCTACTCTCTGAATCAGTAAAATCCTAACAGTTAATAAACTAAGGTTGAGGAATTGCACTGCTCCCGATGATGTAACATATGTGAGAACAATGCTATCAGGATTGGTGTTGCAAATAGAGATACTAGAGCCCTTCATTAAAGAAGGGTGGATCTTGGGAAGAAAGTAGCCATGAACCCCATTTATATCGCTAGCGGATCAGCCATGTGCTTGTGATAAAGGGCCTGCAGCTGGGATTAATTCCTGCAGTTGCTGCGACTCACAGACTTAGGCACATAGTAAAGACGGGATAAAAGGATTCTGAAATGTGCTAGTCCCTCTGATCATTAATCTGTGTGTTTAGTCATGAAGATTTTGATATTTTACTACTGCTTTTTCATATAACTTCTCTTAATTCCTTGCAAACATAGGGAGCCATGTCAAGTGAACACAAAAGGAACACTTTATTTTTTGTGTTTAGAACAGTGCTTCCAAGTCCAACTAGCTGCCTTTCTCCCAGCCTGTTTTGAGCAATGGTTTAGGTGGACATACATTTGCTAAAACCATTAACCATACAAATTTGCATAAGTGACTCAGTTATATCTATTTAGATTTTGTTCACTTTTCTTCAAATCACCTACAGGTGTATTAGTGTCTCCTTTCCTCCCCCTCTTCCTTTTCCTTTTCTTCAAGTGCAGTTCATTGAGTCCGTGAGGTAGATCCTACACATTTCACAGGTGTATTAGATATTTCACCTCCTGACCCAAGGAAGCAAAATGTTTCAATTTTGAAACTTAAATATTTTGAGGCGAATAATAAAAAAAAAATTCAAAAGACAGAAATAAATGCTATACTGAAATTGAAAATTAATTCCATAGCAAATTGGAAACTGAAGAAAAAGCAAGTGATTGAAAATCATGAAGTCTAAGCTTTGTGAATTTTGATTTCAGAAAATAGCAAATGGAAAGCCGCTGTGGATCCTTTGTGGATAGTTAAAGGTGGAGTTGAGAGTTACAGAATCCTTGAGAATAATTGTTTTGGCTTTGATTCTAAGAATAAATCAGGGCAGAACAGAGTAGAAAAATGTTTTATTATTTTATTTACTTTTATTCCTCTCTTCAATACGTTCATTCTTGAAAACATTGTGTCCCAAAGTTGGTCTCTTACTGTAGCAACAAAATTGAAATGGAAAACAAATATGAAAAAAACTTAAGGTGGAAAAATAAAAGGGAAGAAAAATGGCAATAAGAGGTGAGGACAAATGTATGCAGAGATCACATAGCTCTGCAATCAATGATGATGATTTAAATTGAAGACATTAAAACAATGATAAATGACTTTTTAAGATATTCCCAAAATTTTTACAAATTATAAAGCATATTTCATAATAATCAAATGGAATTGATAAAATAATACATATTTTTAAAATAGGTAAGTAACATATAGCATATTATTTTGGAGGAAACAGGTTAGAGATTTTAAAATAATAGTAAATATATTTTTGGTGTCTATGTAGTTTAAAAATTAGTTAATGCATTACTTCTTTCATGATAGAGAGGGAGTAATTTTAAATGTGTTTATCTTTAATAAGAAAAATTCTCGTAAGAGACTCCATCCATGATCAAGATCAGAACTCAAGAGAAACAGAGCTGGGGCCAGCATTGTGGCATAGTGGGTTAAGCTAGCACTTATGCCAACTTCCCATACAGTTGTCAGTTTGAGCCTTAGCGGCTCCACTTTTAATCCAGCTCCCGGATAATGCACCTAGGAAAGCAGATAAAGATGGCTTAAGAGCCTGGGTCTTAACCACTCATGTGGGAGACCCAAAAGAAGCTCCTGGATCCAGGCTTTAGCCTGGATGATCCTTGTCCACTGCATCCATTTTGGGGAAGAACCAGCAGCTGGAAAAATTCTCTCATTGTCTTTCCCTTTCTCTCTGTAGCTCTGCCTTTCAAATAAATAATTAAATCTTTAAAAGGAGAGAGGGAGAGGCCAGGACTGTGGTATGGTCTGTTAAGCTGCTGCCTGCAACACTGGCATCCCATATAGGTGCCAGTTCAAGTCCTGGCTTCTCCACTTCTAATCCAGCTCCCTGCTAGTGCATTTGGGAAGGAAGGGGAAGAATGGCTAAGCTCCTGTCTCCTGGTTTCAGGTCAGCCCAGCTCAGACCATGGCGGCCATCTGGGGATTCAATCAGTCGAAGGAAGATCTCTTTCCTGTCTCTCTCTCTCTCTCTCTCTCTCTCTCTCTGTAACTCTGTCAGATTAAATAAATAAATATTTAAAGAGAGAGAGAGGGAAGGGAGAGAGAGAGACATGATTGGGTGCAAAATTTAAGATGTATCCAAAATCTTTCAGTGAACAAGATAAGTAATATTTCAGTAAATATTTAATAAACCCTAAATTGATGCAAAATATTCATGTATAGACTATCACAACTTAAATAGAGAAGTATTATTATATTATTTCTGCATGACTCTCATTTTCTTAAATATGGCCTTTAAACATAGAGCTCAGTTGATTTTTTATGTTTATATGCTTGTTTTTTGTTTTTATTTTTTATTTTTAGTGCAAGGGCAAGTGAGATACTGTTTTATGAATGATTTTGAAGTCAATTAGTCTAAAACACTTATATTTGAATTTTAAGAGCACAGAAAACATCAAGTTGTAGAAAACAGAAATACAAGAGGATTTATTATCAGTATGATGATTTTTGTTATAGTGTTAATTTTTAATAGTCATGTAACTAATTTGTAAATGAAATATAAGGAAAATAAAATTATTCTATTTTTATAATTCTCAGATTTCATACATAGTGTTTTGGGGTATATGAAATAACCTTATTAAGTAGAGGAGTAGGGGATATCATTGGGTTTTGTTGAAAAACAGATTGATCATTCATTGTAGATGTTGGAATAAAATCAGATCTAAAGTTAACTAAAATTAAAACTAAGGATTTAAATTGAGTATTCAAAGATGGTTTCCATATCCTAAAAGGGTCAAATGTTATGTAAGACATATGGTGGACACTTTCTCTTTGTTATGGTCAGTGGATTAATACCAGGTTTCCTCTACTTAAACAGAGATCAGTAAAATAATTTCCAGCTTAGACTAATAAAACTTCATTAAAACATACAACGGCCTCAAAGGAAATAAAACAACTTTGAGAGAGATCAGATCATATCAGTAAAACATTCTTATTTTCAACCATTCTTAAAGAACTGTTTGGTCTTTTGATCCTTGCTTGAATAAATTCTTAAATCAAATTTTGGAATGACCAAAAGTGTTATCTAGGTTTTTGCTCCCCCAAATGTGGTCCCGGTCAGTAGAATTACCCTTGCCTATAACCACAAACAAGAGACTCTCAGGCCTCCTACTAATCCTAATAAGTAGGAGTTTGCACTGAGCATGAGTTTCTTGTGAATATTCTGTGAGGGATTCTTTGGTTGTCCTCTAGTTGAACCAAACTACACTCAGGCGGTGCTGTATGAAATGCATCCCATAAACTCGTTAATACTGTGGTGGATAGCATAGAGATGCATACATACATCCACATACATTCATGTGGATTTATGTTAAGTCATCCATACGACTATTTTTTCATAATGGATACCTAAACTATATCAGTAATATGATCCCAGTAATAAGTGACATAAACGTGTAATTTTCATCATCAAAGAAAATTGCATTTAATAATAGAGACTACTAAAGTGATTATTCTTCAATTTTACTTAGTGAAATGGATTGTTAATACTTTTTCATATTTATTATGCCAACTGGTAAGGGAAAACATCAGATATGTAAGACAAAAAGGAAATCCACCCACAGCAAATATAAGGACAGGACATTGGAGAAAAGTTTTTTCTACTGCCCTCCCCATAGATTTGATTAAAATGGGATATATGAAATGTTGGAGATGTGACAAATAACTGCTGTTGCTGTGAGTGTTATTAATCCAATATTGGAACAATGCAAATATTTGCCCATCCACAAGAGTTCATTTTAATTGAAAAAGACCATAATGAGACAGAAGTTGTTCTATTCAATGGAGAAAGAAATAAAAGCAAAATTAATAGAGAATTGTGATGATAATAGTACTGAAAATATCACTCACTGGGAAACTGTTTCCTTTCAATTGTTAGTAAAACTGGAACAATTGTCAAATTTCTTCACTAAAATGTTTACATTTCATGTTATTCACTGAACTATGGGGATATTTGCATTATGATGGAGTGTGCATTTTTCCAATTTTCTGTAAATGATTAATCCAAACACACACAATACCATTTGCCACTTTCATATGGATGATTTGAGAGTCAAATACAGCATCGGTGAAGTCGTTGACTAGATGATTAAAGGAAATCTAATCTACCAAGCGCTTTCAGTTGACAAGATAAATCTGCAATTAAATATAAATTCCACCACCAGATGAAGGGTGTTATTTCAGCAATTCAAAGGCAATTATTGATTTCCTTTTGATGCTAAGCACTACAGTGCATACTGACACTAAACAATCAGGCAGGCTCTGCTTTTAGGGACAGTTCCTCACTCCCTTTATCAGCATGTTCTATCCTCTTGTACTATCATTTTTGCTGTTAATATTTTAGTTAATATACTGAAGATATAAATTCAATAACCTATAATTGATGCCAAGATGAAGGAATAAAGGAGGATACTTAATCAATTAGTAGGAATAGAGATTCTTCAAACTGAAAATAAGAGACTCAGTGAGATAGAGAGAATTCTACAATGTGCTTTCCAATGTGTTCATTAGAATTTTTGTTGTTGGTTTACATTGAATTGTTCTGATTGGATGCTTTGCTACCTTGGTGTTTAATTGGAGTATATAATGAATACTCTACTAACACAAGCAAAATTTGTTTTTATAGGAATGTCTCCTTTGTTGTTTGGGCTTGCAAAAAACATTGCAAAATAACTTTTTTCAGAAGCAAATCTTGATATGTATCTTTTTCTACTTAGTGATTTTCAGACAACACAGAAAATGCTTTTTACAGAAGGTAACACATACTATGGGCAGGCCCTGTGGCACAGTGGATTAAAGCCTCCGCCTGCTGTGCCGGCACCCAATTTGGTCACTGGTTCGTATTCTGGCTGCCCTTCCTGAGATTTAGCTTTCTACTAATGACCTGGGAAAGCAGTGGAAAACGGCCCATGTGGATTTGAGGATTTCGTTTATATGACCTGCACCCACTTGGGAGACAAAAGAAGCTCCTAGCTCCTGGCTTCTGCTTAGCCCAGCCTGTTATGGCGACCTGAGGAGTGAACCAGCAGATAGAAGATCTCTCTTTCTCTCTCTTTGTCACCCCTCTCTCTCTCTCTCTCTGTAATTCAGTCTTTCAAATAAATAAATAAATATTTTTAAAATACAAATAAAAGATGGAGAGCTGTCAGAGAATTGTTCTCAGTGTTAATTTGCATGATGCATTAGTCTAGCTCTTGCTTTCCTAAAGGTAACTTGGGATTAGGTATTTAAATTCTATATTTTCCAAAAAAAAAAAAAATCTCATATGCATTGTACCAAGGCAGAAGATGGAGATTTGTATTCTTGTTATTATTGAATGGGAAAACATGTAACATCTTTTCTAGACACATGCTTGGAAAAGAAGCACTTAAGAATTGACTAGGAGCTGGCACTGGGGCACAGAGGGTTAAAGCCCTGTCCTGCAGTGCCTACATCCCATTTGGGAGCTGGTTCGAGTCCCAGCTGCTCTACATCTGTCCAGCTCCCTGCTAATGTGCCTGGGAAAGCAGTAAGAAAATGGCCCAACTCTTTGGGCCCCTGCACCCATGTGGGAGACCCAGATGAAGCTCCTGGCTCTTGGTTCGGATCCAGCTCTGGCCACTGCAGCCACTTGGGGAGTGAATTAGAAGATGGAAGACCTCTCTCTGCCTCTGCCTTTGTCTCTCTGTAACTCTGCATTTCACATAAATAAAATAAATCTTTTAAAAAAGAATTGACTAAGATCGAATAAGTGAGTATGACTATTCTTTTAAAAGATTTTATTTATTTTAGAGGTAGAGATATAGACAGAGAGAGCGAGAGATAGAGAGAAAGGTCTTCCATCCACTGGGTCGCTCCCCAAATGATTGCAATGCTCAGAGTTGGGCAGATTCAAAGCCAAGAACCAGGAGCTTCTTTGGGATCTTCCATGGGGGCAATCTTCAACTCCTTTCCCAGTATATTAGCAGAGAGTTTGGATCGGTTGAGGGGCAGCCAGGTCATGAACAGGCACTCAAATAGGATGCCAGCCCAGCAGGCAGAGGCTTAGCCTACTAAGCCACATAGCCGGATCCCTGACTATTTTTAGAAAGTAGCATAAACAAGAGTGTCAATTTGTTAAGTCAACAACAGGAGTCACTGTGCACTTACTCCTCATGTAGGATCTTTGTCCTTAGTGTGCTGTACATTGAGATTTAATGCTATAACTAGTACTCAAACAGTATTTTTCACTTTATGTTTCTGTGTGGGAGCAAACTGTTGAAATCTTTACTTACTGTATGCAAAACTGATCTTCTGTATATAAAGAGAAACGAAAATGAATCTTGATGTGAATGGAAGGGGAGAGGGAGTAGGAAAGGGGAGGGTTGCGGGTGGGAGGGATGTTACGGGGGGGAAGCCATTGTAATCCATATTCTGTACTTTGGAAATTTATATTCAATAAATATGTAAATATATATTTAAAAAAAGAAAGTAGCACTCTGTGGCATTTAAATAGAAATCTGTTAAATTAAGAAATATTATGTGACATTGAATTAAGTAATAAGGTCATATAAATGAAATCTTCAAATCGTGTTGAAATCACCTATACTTACCTGAAAATTTTTCGAATTCACTTCACTGAGGTAAAATCAAGAAGATAACTATTTCCTTCACTTCCCCCTCTTCAATACCATTCTTTCTTTCCTTACTTTTTCCTTTATGTTTTTACCAAAAAAAACCACATAATTTCAATTTAATCTATAATCACAGCATTAATGCATGAGTAACCATAATATTCAACAAGTAAGAAGTAGAAAGACCGCAGTTACACTGGAGTATAAACAAGGGCTCAAAACAGCAAATCACAAATTGTCCACTTCATTCTTCTACATTTTTGTATCCTATATTAACTAGCACATATTTATGTGAATTTTGTTAATTACTCTTGTATGAATGTAACTGAAGGTGTATATATGTATGCATGTAACCATTGCCCAATATTTATATGATACAAATAAACATATTTAAGAACCAATTTAGGCCGGCGCTGTGGCTCAATAGGCTAATCCTCTGCCTGCAGCTCTGGCACCCCGGGTTCTAGTCCCGATCTGGGCGCCGGATCTGTCCCGGTTGTCCCTCATCCAGGCCAGCTCTCTGCTGTGGCCTGGGAGTGCAGTGGAGGATGACCCAAGTTCTTGGGCCCTGCACCCCATGGGAGACCAGGAAAAGCACCTGATTCCTGGCTTCAGATCAGTGCGGTGCGCTGGCCGCAGCGGGCCGGCCGTGGCGGCCATTGGAGGGTGAGCCAATGGCAAAAGGAAGACCTTTCTCTCTGTCTCTGTCTCTCTCTCTCTCTCTCTCTCTCTCTCTCACTGTCCACTGTGCCTGTCAAAAAAGAAAAAGAAAAAAGAACCAATTTATTCTAATTTAAAACAATAAGAAGTTTCTTTAGGACATTCTTTTTTTTTTTTAGAGATGTACTTATTTATTTGAAAGTCAGAGAGAGAGAGTGCACAGAGAGAGAGAGTGATCTTCCAGCATTTGGTTCACTCCCCAAATGAACACAATGGCCAGAGTTAGGCCTATCTGAAGCTTCTTCCAGCTCTCCCGCATTGGTTCAGGGGCCCAAACACATAGGCCATTGTCTGCTGCTTTCCCAGGCACATAAGCAGGGAGCTGGATGGGAAATGGAGCAGCCAGGACTGGAACGTGCACCTATACTGGATGCCAGCACCACAGGGAGCAGCTTTTCCCACTATGCAACGGTTACATGTCAACTGCGTAACTTTCTTCCTTAAGTCTACATTTCTGCTGGAAACATTTCCATGATGCTATATATTTTAAACATAATGAACAGGAAAATGAGCTCATGCAACCTGTGTAGAAATCACAGTCTGGGGCAGGGACTGAGAAATTCTTCTCCCTACTTGAAGGATTCTTAAGCTTGCCCAGCAGTCAGTCATTGGCTCAGCAGGTAGAATGGAATGTGACACACACACAATACTGAGGTTGACAATGCATTTTATAGGATTGGAGCTTGGACTGATAATTATAAAATTTTTGGAAATGCTACCCTGTTTTACAGAATTTCATTCACGCGACTGCCTTCTCATTTTAATGTTTAACTTCTCTTAGACTGGGCAGATTACCAGGTCACAATTCTATGACAATGGAGTGAATTTTGTAACCAACTGGGGAGTAGTTCATTCGTGGTTTATCCCATAAAGGATGGTTCTCCATTTATGGTTAAAATAGAGGATGATAAATTATTTAGATTTAATAGTTATGGGTTTAAAGTGCACTATTTGCTATATTTTTTAAAACCTTTAAATCACTTCTTCTGGTTCCACTTAAATCTTTTCCCAAAGGGAAAGAAATTCAGTAAGAACTGGAAATGGACATTGGCCCTGGATAGATGCTTCTGTTTGCAAGGATGTTAGCATTATGCCAGACTCTGCTAACCTGGGTGGTCATTTTTAATGTGGACGTTTTTCTAAGGAAGTAGACCGAAACCACTAAACATATTTGCCCCATGAGCTAAACCACAATAAAACAGAGGTCTCCTGTACATAGTTTTCTTCAACCCTTTGAATACTGCTCATGCTTATGTTATTTCCATAAGAAATAATGCCCTTTGGAACATTTGTGTTTGAAGTTGGCAAGGTGTTGTGTGGGAGTGTGAATGCTTGTGCATCTAAAATGCAATTGCATGCAAACATCCAATTAAATGAGGAAGTGACCATTTCTTCTTGACACTTAAGTGTCCTCTCAGAAGTGGAACATGTTAGACTCTTGGATCCCAGCTGCAAGATTGAGTGCCAAATGTGAATGCATGAATTGCGAGAAATTTGAAGTCATATCAATGAGTAAGAATTGGATTCCAAAAACAATCATGTTTCTCTGAAAATCTACATCAAACAAATTTTAAATTTTTATGGCTTTCTTCCAAAAAAATTATTCATCCTCACTTCAGAAATTACCTAATCTTGTTTTTTTTTCTTTGTTGAAGTTAGTCTCTATCCCCCACTAAAAATGAAGGAACTTTGGATCAGTTATGTCAGCGACCTTATAGGTTACAGAGAGAGAATTGAGCGAGGTAAGGTACCAGTGATAACAATCAGAAATCAGCAACCACACTAGACCCTTGATTTGGTGTTGTACCCTTGCTGTAGCACTTATGTTAAACTGCCTGCAAGGTGTGGGAAGTTCTCACCACCACATCCCCGCTGTTTTGTTCAGTTTGTGGGACAGTGTGACTTTCTTAAATATTGCAACCTGCTTAAATAACAAAACTGTAGTATTTCTGCATAAGCCTGAGAAGTAAATGTGAGAACTTGAACATCTTCTAGGCATCTATTGCTTCAGGTTACTTGTCAGCTATGTCTCGTCTTTTTGTTCATTCTCTCTATGTGTGCATGCATGTATGTGTGTGAGAGAGAGACTAAAAGTATGTTACCTTGCAGTTCTCAAAACACGAGAGATACATTTCAGTTTGATATATTCCCCAAAAAATGTATGTATTGTCTTGGGTATAAAAGCTATAATACATGAGTTCCAGGTAAATGTCATTTAAGCTATTCTGTGAAATTGAAAAACTGCTATCTTAGCTGCCTTATTGTCTTAAATAGAAATAAACTGGTTATGTTCCCAGATGGCACACGGAGGGGAAATTGCTCTGAAGCTGTGCTGGGATGAGCAAGAATAGGGAGATGTTTTGTTTGTAGGTTTAGTTACACAAACTAGCACAACTCTGGGTACTTGTGCTTCAGGATTAGTGACTTTAAAATGCAGATGTAAACCTAATTCCATATATACGTAATAGAGATTTTGTGCATTGCCTTTTGTAGAATTAAAATTGATACTTACATACCATTGACTAAAGATAAATATTATTTAAAAAACTCTAAAAAGTAATTTGACTCAATAGTCTATGTAGTTCTACACAGCATGTAGAACTATGGAGTTCTACAAACTCAGTGTACAAATATGTAGATAAATTCACATAATGGTAAGACTTAGACCTATTCTAAAACTGTGGTTTAAAATAAGTATTGAAGGAAACTTCAATAAGATGGAAAGTAAGATGAATTTTAAAATAACTATATGTTTTACAAAACAGCAAATCAAACAGAGAAATTCTTGGACTGGTTTATTTAGTCATTACCAAAGCAGCATTTTCTTGCTTGGTTTCCACCTACTACAGAATAGTAGACAACTTGCATCCATTCGTGGTATCAATAACAATGCTGTGACTGGTGATTCTGCATGGAGAATAACAGCGAAGAACCAGATCAATTCCAGGTCAATAGAAAGTGACTCTGTTGGTAGTGGACACATTTCTCTCTCAGAAGGTTAAAGCTGCTGGGGGCAAAGACGATTTAATTATTGCCAACGAGGGCAGGTTGACCGGGTCTCTCTTGCATCACAGTCACAGCTCCCAGATCTCTGCACTGTGTTGCTTCTTGACCTTTTCTAGAGGCAGCAAGTGAAATGATTTTAAGCCACTTTAAAACAAACACTAGAAATTGGCTTAGAGTTCCTACCATTCACAGGAACACATACAGCAATTATTATACGATCGCATGAACTTGCAACACCCACTTTTTCCCTCTTCTGTAATTAATTCATAAACATCAAAACAAGAAGTATCAACCAATGGGTGCTCATCCCATCCACCATACCCCACTATGTCCAATATCAAACTGGTTACAACTGGAATAGAGTGATGCAGGAAGAAAAATGTTAGAGAAGGGCAATGCAATAGTCATAATGGTGGAAGTTACTGAAAATAACAGGACTGCTCTCTAAATTAAGTGCACAATTGGCAAGCCACGTTTATACTCTTATACAAGGAATTTGTTTCTGTTGATTGAATTAGGATGAGGCTTTGAAACGACTTGCCAGTCACCCTGATAGAGAAGCAGATGCTTATTGCACTATTCTTCAAATAGAGGCATCAGTAATTAATAATAAAGCAGAATATTCTAGACAACTGTTCTGTCACCAAATGAACAGTGCGTGAAAACAAGCTCAGATAGAAGGATCTGTTCAGATCTTAAACTGACGATTTTATGTGTATAAGATGAGAGAAGATTCTTAATGTATTATTCTTTATAGCTAGTAGCATTGCACTTTAATGAATACTGTCAATCTACATACATTAACAGAAGACTTTTTAAAAATCCTGTCAATACTAATTAGTCTTAAATAACTCAGCTCTACTGAGAAGATAAGCTCACTAACCTTTGTAGTTGAGTCGCAAATCCTCCCTGTCCCCTGTCCTTTTTTTTTTTTTTTGCCTTCATTCAGATCAAAGTTACCAGAAAGAATCTCTAATAAACATCTTACTGCCCATTTTCAAGTCATTTTGACAAACTGTCATTAGGAAATAAACCTTAAAACGATTAGGAGAAATAGGAAAAAAGTGTCTTTTCTCTGGAAACGAATTCACTTCATAGAGACAATACACTTGCACATATTGACTTAGTTATTAGGCCAAGCCCTGTGACCAAGTGTGGTTGCAGCTACTGATGTAACTCTATTAAGATTGCAGGACTGATTTATCCCTTAGCAATAATGAACATCCATGGACACTGAGTCAATATTTTGAAGAAGATTAGAGGATAAAATGCAAGCCTTTCATTTTCAAGATTGCATCAATTCTGAGCCATGATTCAAAAACTATCCCAGAATAAGCAGAGCTGAAATCCAAAGTAATGTTGGTACAGTTGAGATGAAGAAATTAATTGGATGCCGTTAAAGAATGTTGTGTGCATATAAACAGAATGTAATGAAAATATTCATGTTGTAAGATTTTAAATGAGTACTTATTGCATTTAAAACGTGAAACCCAATATAAGCATATATTTTTATTACTTTTCAAAATACATTTCTGCATTCCTATTTCTGAGAGATAAGAAATTTATTAGCAGTTTTGTTGATTAAATTATGGAATCACTTGTCTAATAATATATTATTTTTCTTTTCAGAAATAGGCTCATTTTCCTTTACATGAAAAATAACCCTTTTTCTTAGAATTATAGTGTAGTTTTCTAATATTTGTATGATTTAGGTACCATAAGATCAAAAAACTTATTTTAAAAATACCTTCTTGGATAATGCAATTCAAACAAACCCTCCCCTCTTAATCTCTATCTCTCTCTCGCATACACATGCATACACAAAACACATTCATACATGTTCAAGTAAATACACATGCCTACTTACAGTGTTCATTAGGTTTGACTTCTCATTTTTACTGTGAAATCCATGATTGAATCAATAGGACCCTTTGTTTAAGCTATTTTTCCCTCTTTTTATTTTGGCTAATTTTCACCAATTTTTGTGAGGCATAATCAAGATGCAGTTTTTTTTTTTATATTATCTGATTGCTGGAGTAGGTTCCAAGATGGCCAAGTAGAGAGGGAGCTTACTGCTCTAGCTGAGGAGAGGATAGTTTTTTTAAAAAATGGAGATAGTGTAGTCTCAGGGAAGAGCTAGGAAGAAAACAGCAGGGGAAACTCTAGAAATTATAGATGTGGCCCAGGAGTGCAGTGGAGGATGGCCCATGTACTTGGGCCCTGCACCCGCATGGGAGACCAGGAGAAGCACCTGGCTCCTGGCTTTGGATCAGCGTGGTGCGCAGGCCACAGTGCGCTGGCCGTTGCGGCCATCAGAGGGTGAACCAATGGAAAAGGAAGACCTTTCTCTCTGTCTCTCTCTCTCACTGTCTACTCTGCCTGTTAAAAAAAAAAGAAATTATAGGGACATGGTGGTCCTATGTGGAGGGCGTGGGCACCCATGGCTCAGGACTCCAACAGCCAAGAGACTACACACCAGTGCTGGAAAGTGAGGTGAGAGCAGACCACAGCAGCCCAAGCCACTGACAAAAAGCAGCAGGAAGAGCCTAGAGGGAATCAGGCTTGGAGCCCATGGAAGAAAGTGTACCAGCCAAACTAGAGGAGGAAAAAAAAAAAAAAAAAGATTGGATGGTTGGATGGACATGTTTCTCTCTCCCTAATCATTTTACAATGCCTTACTGTAACTAGCCAATAGAGTGGGCACCATTTTGGACATACATAGTAGCTTCACCAGCTCATGCTTACACCTGGCAAGCAGCCAAGCAGAGACTCCTGACTCTGGTGGAGAGAGCTAACAGGGGTGTAGGAGCTTGGGACTGTGTGAAGACACCAGGACTGTGAAAAAAACCTGAGGGTGTTTGGAATAATTAATGGGGGTGGTTGGGATTTTGAGCAGTCTCAGTGGTAGATTCCACAAGCTCAGAGATTCCTGGTTACTTGGTGAGAGACATCACTGGGTGATTGGAACTTACACTGAGGATTGCACAGATCCTTTGTGTGATCCTTGGGACGGAGCGGACAAATATTATTTCCATTGGGGCTAGCACTCAAGCACTGATTTCCGTTGAGGAGAGGTGTTCAGCTGAGTAGATTATACTGTTCTGCTGATTAAAAAAGAGAGAGAGAGAGAGAGAGAGATTTTCCATGCAAAACTTGATTGTGTCACCTTAGGCATACCCTTAACCCTGGAGAACTGAACAGAGCTCTCTGACCACACCCACTACGTGATTCTGGAGATTCACTGAAAGCAGACACTCCACTTATCTACAGAGTCATAGTGTAACAATAAAAGCCACCACAGCAAAAAAGAAGAAGAAGAAGAAGAAGAAGAAGAAGAAGAAGAAGAGGAGGAGGAGGAGGAGGAGGAGGAGGAGGAGGAGGAGGAGGAGGAGGAAGAGGAAACCAATGGGTATCTCCATAAATACTGAGCAACACATGCATCAATTCAAGAAATAAGAATAAGGAAGGCAACATGACACTTAAATACTAAATTTTAAAGATGAGAAGAAATGCAAGAAATGGAACTCAAAAAGTTAATCATAAAATTACATAGAAGTAATCAAAAGCAAATGCACAAAAAACTGAAATTTGCATAGGACATAAAAGAAAATTACTCCCATGAAATTGAGATCTTAAAGAGGAATTAAAATGAAATGATAAATTAAATAGAACAAATAAAATGCAGTGGAGAGCCTTAAAAACAGAATCTGTGAAACAGAAGAGAGAATATCAGACTTAGAAGACAAAGCACAGGAAAGTATACAGTCAAACCAAAGACAAGAAGAGGAAATTATAAAATGAAAAAACAGTTGGGAATCTACAGACTACTATGAAAAAAATCCAACATATGGGTTCTAGGAGTTACTGATGTCATGGAGAGAGATAAATAATTAGAAAGGCCTTTTTTAGTGAAATAATAGCATAAAACTTCCCAGGTTTGGAGAACGAAAGGGACATCCAAGTACAAGAAGCACACAGAACTCCCAATAGACATGACCAGAAAAGATCCTCACCATGACACATTGTAATCAAACTCATCACAATGAAACATAAAGATAAGATTCTAAAATGTACAAGAAATGCCAGATTACTTTCAGAGGTTCTCCAATTAGATGCACAGTGGACATCTCATCAGAAACCCTACAGGCTAGGAGGGAATGGCGAGACATACTCCAAGTCCTAAGAGAATAAAAAAAAAAAAACCTGTCATCCCAGAATATTATACCTTGCAAAACTCACATTTGTGAATCAAGGTGAAATAAAGACCTTCCATAACAAACAGAAATTGAAAGATTTTGTCAACACCCATCCAGCCTGCAAAAGATGCTTAAGGATATGTTGTACACAGAAACATGATCATTACTACGAAAGAAAGTAAAGAAGAAAATCTCTCAGTAAAAGATCAAAGAAAGTTCCAAGTATAATTAGGAATATTTTTGGAAAAATGGCAGGGCAAAGCCATTACTTATCAATAGTCATCTTGAATGTAAATGGCCTCAACTCTCCAGTTAAAAGACACAGACTAGATGAATGAATTAAAAAACAAAATCCATGTATTTGCTGCCTTCAAGAAATATATCTTACAAACAAAGACACAAGCAGACTGAAAGTGAAAGGATGGAAAAAGATATTCAATGCCAACAGAAATCACAAAACAGCTGGTATAGCCATCTTAATATAGACAAAAATAAACTTTAATAGAAAAGCTGTTAAAAGAGAAAGAAAGGTATTATATAATGATTAAGAGATCAATTCAAATGGAAGATGCAACTAAAATAAACGTATATGCACCTAGTTACAGGGCACCTGGCTATTTAAAAGAAATGTTAAGGGATTTAAAGGGAGACTTAGACTGCAGTATAATTATATTGGAGGACTTCAATACTCTACTTTCAGCAATGGACATATCAACCAGACAGAAAATCAACAAGGAAACAGGTAATTTAATTTACACTATAGAACAAATGGGCCTAACAGATATCTACAAAAATTTTCATCCTACAATTGCAGAATATACATTCTTCTCAACAGTGCATGGAAATTTCTCTAGGATTGACCACATAGTAGGCTATAAAGCAAGCCTTAACAAATTCAAAAAAAATCAAAAACATACTATGCATCTTCTAAGACTACAATGGAATGAAGCTGGAAATCAGTAACTCAAAAATCTCTAGAGCATATGCAAAAACATGGAGACTGAACAACATGCTCCTTAATGAACAGTGGGTCATAGGAGAAATCAAAAGAGAAATCAAAAAGTTTCAGGAACCAAATGAAGATGACAGCAAAAAATATCAAACCTTATGGGATACAGCAAATGAAGTGTTAAGAGGAAAGTTTATAGCAATAGGTTGCTACATCAAGAAATTGGAAAAGCACCAACTAAATGAGCTATCAATGCATCTCAAAGATCTAGAAAAGCAATAAAAACAAGCCAAAAACTAATAAGAAAAAAGAAATAATAAAAACTGGAGAAGAAATAAAAAAATTGAATATAAAATTATGCAAAAGATTAGCAAAACGAAGAGCTCGTTTTTTGAAAAAAAAAAAATATATTGACACACCCATGGCCCAACTCAACAAAAAAAGGACACAGAAGACCCAAACCAACAAAAGTAGAGATGGAAAAGGAAATATAATTTAAAAAAAAAACCACAGAAATAAAAAGAATCATCAGAAATTACTACCAAGAGTTGTATGCCAACAAACTGGGAAACCTAAATGAAATGGAGAAATTCAAGGACACAAACAACCTACATAAATTGAACGATGAAGACATAGAAATCCTAAAGACACACATAACCAAGATGGCAATTGAATCAGTAATAAAGGCTCTCCCAAAAAACAAAAGCCCAGAGCCAGATGGATTCACAACTGAATTCTACCAAACATTTAAAGAAGAACTAACTCCAATTCTCAAGTTATTCAAAATAATTTTAATGAGAGGGAATCCTAGAAATTTCTTTCTACAAAGCCAGAACCACCTTAATTCCTAAACCTGAAAAAGATGCAACAGAGAAAGAGAATTACAGATAAATTTTCCTGATGAACATAGATATAAAAATCCTCAACAAAATTCTAGCCAATAGAATGCAACAACACATCAGAAAGATTATACACCCAGACTAAGTAGGATTTATCCCTGGTATGCAAAGATGGCTCAAAATTCACATCAATCAATGTGATACACGGCCTGAACAAACTATTGAACAAAAAAACATATGATTATCTCAATAGATGCAGAGAAAGCATTTGATAAAATACAAGGCCCTTTCATGGTGAAAACTCTAAGTAAATTGGGTATAGAAGGAACATTCCCCAACAAAATCAAGACAATTTATGACAAACCCATGGTCAGCATCATATTGTATGGGAAAAGTTGGAAGCATTCCCTCTGAGATCCTGTACCAGACAGGGAAGCCCTCTTTGCCATTCCTATTCGATATAATGCTGGAAGGTTTAGTTAGAGCTATTAGGCAAATAAAATAAATCAAAGGAATACAAATTGAGAAGGAGGAAGTCAAACAGTCCTTATTTGCCAATGGTATGATTCCTTATTTAGGGGATCCAAAGAACTCCACTAAGAGACTATTGGAACTCATAGAAGAATTTGGTAAAGTAGCAGGATATAAAATCAATACACAAAAATCAGCAGCCTTTGTATACACAAACAATGCCATGGCTGAGAAACAACTTCAAAGGTCAATCCCATTCACAATAGGTACAAAAAAAATTAAATACCTTGGAATAAACTTAACAAAGGATGTCAAAGATCTCTGCAATGATAATAATAAAACTTTAAAGAAATAAATAGAAGATACAAGAAATGGAAATTCTTCTATGTTCATGAATTGAAAGAATCAATATCATCCAAATGTCCATTCTTCCAAAAGCAATTTACGGATTCAATTTGATACCTATCAAATAACAAGATATTCTTAAATCTAGGAAAAAATGATGCTGCAATACATATGGAGGCATAAAATACCTCAAATAGCTAAAGAAAACTTAAAAAATAAAAACAAGACACAGGCATCACAATACCAGATTTCATGGCATGCTACAGGTCAGTTATAATCAAAACAGATTGATACTGGTACAAAAGCAGATAGACCAATGTTACAGAATTGAAACACCAGAAATAAATCCAAATACCTACAACCAACTTACATTTGATCAAGAAGCTAAAACCAATTCCTAGAGAAATGACAGTCTATTCAACAAATGGTGCTGGGAAAACTGGATTTCCACATGCAGAGGTATGAAGCAAGATCCCTACCTTAAACATTACACAAAAATCCAGTCAACATGGATTGAAGAACTAAATATATGACCCAATACCATCAAATTATTAGAGAACATCATAGAAACCCTGCAAGATATTAGCACAGCCAAAGAGTTCTAGGAAAAGACCCCAGAGGCACAATTAGCCAAAGCCAGTAGTAACAACTGGGATTGCATCAAATTGAGAAGTTTCTGTACTGCAAAACAAACAGCCAGGAAAGTGAAGAAGCAACCAACAGAATGGGAGAAAATATTTGCAAATTATGACTGATAAAGGATTAATAAGAATTTACAAAGACATCAAGAAATTCCACAACAACAAAGTAAACAACCCACTGAAGAGATGGGCCAAGTTCTCAAACAAACATTTTTCAAAAGAGGAAATCCAAATGGCCAACAGACACATGAGAAAATGTTCAGGATCACTAGCCATCAGAAAAATGCAAATCAAAACCACAATGAGATTTCACCTTACCCCAGTTAAAATGGCTTTCATTCAGAAATCAGCAAACAACAGATGCTGGTGAGGATGTGGGGAAAAAGGTACACTAACCCATAGCTGGTGGGAATGCAAACTGATAAAGCCACTATGGAAAACAGTTTAGAGATTCCTCAGAAACCTGAATATAGACATATCACAATGACCTAGCCATCCCACTCCTTGGAATTTACCCAAGGGAAATTACATTGGCAAATAAAATAGCTATCTGCACCTCAATGTTTATTGTAGCTCAATTTAAAAAATCTAAGACATAGAATCATCCTAAATGCCTGTCAATGGAAGACTGGATAAAGAAATTATGGGATATGAACTCTATGAAATACTACACAGTGGTAAAAAAAAATAAAATCTGGTTATTGTCAACAAAATGGAGGAATCTGGAAAACATCAGACTGAGTGAAATAAGCCAGTTTCAATGGGACAAATATCATATGTTCTCCCTGATCTGTGACAACTAACTGAACAGCTGGAAGGAAATCTGTAGAAGTGAAACTGACACTATGAGACGCAATGACTTGATCAGCCCTTTTCCTGATTGTCAAGGAGCAGCTTACTATTTTATTCTTTTTAGTATTTTCTTTTTCTACTTAATACCATTGGTTGAATTCTTTACTTAATACAGAATTATTCTTAGGTGTATAAATCAATCGAAAATTGATTCCTGTTAAAAATAAGAGTGGGAAAAAGAGAGGGAGGAGATGTACAGTTCAGCACATGGTTCCTCAGACTTACCCCTAATGGTAAAGCTAAAAACTTGCCATGGGACTCTAAATCCCATTAAGTTGGCAGATACCAATGCCATCTTACTAGTTAAAGTAATCAGTTTAAGTTCATAACTCATCATAAAGATAGGATTAAGTGTCAAAAGGATCACATAAATGATACCAAGTGTCTGCTAATAATAATTAATAGAATTAAAAAGGAGAGAATGATCCAACATGGGAAGCAGGACACAAAACAGACTCAGAATGACAAATGCTGTAAACAGCACTCTGGTCTCAGAACCAGCCCTTAAGGGATTCGGATCTGGCTAAAATGCCCATGGGAGCATTTCAGGCATGGAAAACCAAGACATTCTGGCAAAAAATGACCTACATGAAAGATCTCTGTGAGTGAGAATCCAGCAGAAAGAACAGACCATCAAAAAAGGAGGTACCTTTCTCTGAAGGGAGGAGGAACTTCCACATTTCTTATGGCCCTGTCTAAATGTTGATGGAGTTTGTGGACTCAAGAGGCTTTCATAACCTTGACGTTTCATGACAAGATCCTTGGGTGATAACTGACGTCATAAATAAGAATATCTATTGTTAATCAACAACAGGAGTCACTGTACACGTGCTCCCCATGTAGGACTTCTGTACTTAATATGTTGTACTTTGAGAATTAATGGTAAAACTAGTCTTCAAACAGTACTTTTTACTTTTTGTGTCTGTGTACATGCAAACTATTGAAATCTTCACTTAGTATTGAATTGATCTTCTGTATATAAAGATAATTAAAAGCGAATTTTAATGAATAATGGGTTGGGGGAGGGAGTAGGGCACAGAATATAACTAGGGGTGAGAGGGTGGGAATAAGGGGAAAAATTTTTATATTCCAAAATCTGCATCTATGAAATTTATATTTAGTAAAGAAAGCCTTCTAAAATAATAAAAAAATTTAAAAAGCAAATATATATTATCTGATTGCTCAGTAGATAAAAGTGAATGTGAAAGTAAACATGTATATTGTGTTATGTTAAATAAAAATAGGTTTACAAGCACCTATTTCTAGCTATGAATGTAATGTTTCATTCAGAGAAAAGAGAACTCATCTTTAGGAAGGGTCAATGTGAAATAATCAGCCAAGAAGTAGGTCAGACTATTCAGTGTGAGGAAAGAGCAAAATCTTCAGTGCAGTCATACCAGAAATGGTCATGTCATGAAGAATGATTGGGATAATTGTGATAGCTCTAGGGAGAGGTTCTGGATTCGTATTGGTCTCTAAATGCTATATTAAGGGAATTGAACTCAGAAATTGATGCCCAACACCAGAGGCCTGTTGATAATGAAATGACATATCTATAAGCTTAATATTGAGATGTGTGCAGATGGTTATATCACCATGTGTGATGCTGGCATCCCATATGAGCGCCAATTGGAATCCCTACTGCTCAACTTCCCAAATAGTTCCCTGCTAATGTGCCTGGGGAAGCAATAGAAGATGGCCTATGTACTTGGGCCTCTGATATCCATCTAGGAAAACTTGAAGAATTTCCAGGATCGTGGCTTACCACGTGGTCCAGTTTTGGCTGTTGTGGTCATTTAGTTAGTAAATCATAGAGTGAAAGATCTCTTTCATTTTCTCTCTGTCTCTATCTCTGTAACTGTCTTTCAAATAAATAAATTACCAAAAATTACATATTCATATTTTTTCATTGCATAGTAAATGTGTCAGCCATGTGACTGTAGCACAGAAGCATTGGTAGCCCAGAAGATCATTAAAGAGGTTAAAAAATAGTGCAGACAATAGCTGAGGAAACCACAATATTTTCTTAGCTTTAGGAAGACTTTAGAATGTAGATTGGAGAAATCAGACTCAGAACATGTATCTTTCAAACAGGTTATGGTAATAAATTTAAATTGGGAAATGATAGAGTAGGAGGGTAGTGAGAATCTAAAAAGAAGATGTGCGATGACTATCGAAAGTATTGGAGGATGTGAGGAAGATGGAGTAGGCGATGAAATATTCCTGCTAGTGTGGCAGCCAGTGAGGATACAGAGGATGACTGGCCCTCAGGAGAACTGTAGGTATTAGTAATGAAGGGTGTCAGGCATCAGGGTGCAGAGAGGAACGAAGGCTGTGGGAGTAGCTATTATCCTAAGGCAATGGAACAAAGTGGGTGAGTGGCCCTCATCTTCAAGGCCACAGAAAGGGAGAGGAATGGATCAAAAGTCAAAAGAGTGTTAGAAAGGAACCCCAAGAGAATCATGCTATGGAATCCAAGAAAGAAAGTCTAGTGTACAGCTGTTTTCGGTTGCCAGATATAAAGGTGGAGATAAACATTGGCTACTTTTTTCTGGTCATGGATGACTTCAGGAAGATAAATTCCAGTAGATTAGAGGTTGTCAACCAAAACTGACCCTCAGAACACTGGACAGCATTAGAAGACAATTTTGATTCTCACATTCTGGATGAAGAAGAACAACCTTCTGTGATCTAGTGGTTGGCATTCAAGGATGTGAATAACCAATGAAAAATCCAGCTCCTTACAGTCCCAAATGTCAATTCTGGAAAGGATGAGAAACTACATTGAGGAAATAGGATTAGATTAGATCTTAAGGAGCTGGAGAGAGAATTTCAGCAGGCAGCCCAAATAGAGACTTCTCTATGAAGAGTAAAAATATCAACTCAATAGCTGGAAACAATTTTATATTTAGGAACCAACTATATATATAGAAAATCAGAATAATATAACAGAATGTGGAAAATACATTGTATGCAGAATGAAGCAGAATATTGCCAATAAAATATTTTAGTTAAATCTTGCTGTCATGTAGACTCTAGTTGAGTAGGACAAGAAAATATTTTAGAGCATAATAATGAAACTTGAAGATCTGTGAAATTTGGATGATAAATAAAAGCTAGGTATGGGAGTTTTCCAAAGTGTTTAAAATACTGCTTGGGATGCCCATATCCCACATGGGAGTGCTTAGCTTTAGTCTTGGCCGGCCCCACTTCTGAATCTAGTGTCTGAGTAAGGCACACCTTGAGAGGCAGCAGGTGGTCCCAGCTATCCATATGGAATATCCACACTGAGTTCCGAGCTCCTGGTTATAGCTTGTTGTGGACATTTGGAGAATGAACCGGTAGATGGAAAACCTCTCTCTCTTTCTTTCTCTCTCTCTCCAGCCACAAAAATTAATAAATAACTTAAAAACAAAAGGAAATATTAAAAATTTGACAAAGTGAAAAGATTCCATATATTTTTTATATCCTGTCCCATCCCTGAACGCATCTGATGAGTAACAAATGCGTTGTTTACTCAAAAGCTATTATGCATCAGAATCAGCTGGAGATCTTGTTGAAGTTTCAGATGCTGAGTCTCTTAGTCGAGATTGGCTTAGGTTCTTTATTTCCAGGAACTCCAGCCAAGGCTGATGTTTCTGGATCAACCAAGGATCATTTTTAGAGTAGCAAGTTTTAACCCTTTCAAAGGGCATGCTTATACTACTTGTAATCAGTAGCTTGAACAAATTAAAACTTAGGAAGTTTTGTCAGGGAATTACTTTTAAACAAAATCATTTTTAACAAGATCATTTATTCTATTGTTTAGTTTCACTTTTATTTGATATTTTTATTTCAATTGGGTCAAGATGCATTTTCTGGGATAAGATAATTCTGATTATTTTCATCTCAATGAAAATACAATGGCAGGATAGGAAGAGGCAAGTATTGTTTTTTCATGCCCTTGATTTCCTCCCAAATGCAGATCCAATCAATATTCAGATACACTGGAAGTGTTTTCTTTCCTCATCCTCAAAGTGAACATTTTTTTAAAAAATATTTATTTGAATATTTTTTAGGGAGAAAGAAAGAATGAGTTATTTATTCCAAAAGTCAATGATGGAAATTGGGCCAAGCCCCAGTTAGGAGCCAGGAACCAGGAACCAGAAACTCAATCCAGGTCTCCCACATGAGTAACAGGGACTCAAGGACTTGGTTCATCATCTGTTGCTTGCTAGTATCCTCAGTGGTGGGAAACTGAAATCAGGATCCAGGGTCAGGTAGCTAACCCAGATATGTTAGGATAGGGTGTAAGCATTTTAACTGCATCTGAACCGTTAGACTAAACACTTACCCAAAGCAATTTCTTTAATCATCGGAACATCCTTTGCTAAAAGCTGTCATCATTCCCTGGACTGCCTGGTCTGCAAATTGTGAAAAAGAGGATGTGAATATGATTATTTTTAACTCATCACACCAATATAAAATCCTTTATCTGCTTTCTTCCTGCTCATTTACAACGTGGAGAAAAAGTCTATAGCAATCTCTCATTTTAAGACATGTTTATCAATGCATGCCTCTGTATCTCAAGAGAGAGGTAAATGACAGTCTCTTTTTTTAAATAAAGCAATTCTCATGGTCTCTTATTACCTGCAGATGCCACAAAAATAGAAAAAAAGTTCATAATTGTGCCAGAATTTTGGGCCAATTTGAAAATATGACTTTTTAACTCTACAAGCTCTAACTCTCTAGCACATATACCCATGTAGACAACACTCTCTTTCAGAGATCATTATAAATACAAAAGTCAATAATTGCATACAGAATTTAGAATGCAAAATGATCACTAAAACTCGATCAGAAAATGAAATGGAATGACTTCCATATATTTTGAAATTGACCAGTTTTAAATCAGATTTATCTGATATAAATGTCTGATTCAATTTGCTTTGTTACTTTTTTCCCCAGAAACATTTTATTAAGGGAATGCAAATTTCATAAATACAACTTCAGGAACATAGTGATTCTCCCCACCCTACACACCCTCCCAGCCACATTTCCACCCCTCTTCTACCTACCTCACTGATTCCCATTGTTATTTTTGACTAAGATATATTTTCAATTAACTTTAAAGACATATGATTAAGTCTGTACTAAATAGAGTTCAACGGCTGGCACCGCAACTCACTTGGCTAATCCTCTATCTGTGCGTGCCAGCACCTCGGATTCTAGTCCCGGTCAGGGCACCGGTTCTGTCCCGGTTGCTCCTCTTCCAGTCCAGCTCTGTGCTGTGGCCCGGGAGGGCAGTGGAAGATGGCCCAAGTGCTTGGGCCCTGTACCCGCATGGGTGACCAGGAGGAAGCACCTGACTCCTGGCTTCAGATCGGCGCGGCGCACCTGCTGTAGTGGCCGTCTGGTGGGTGAACCAATGGAAAAAGGAACACCTTTCTCTCTGTCTCTCTCTCTCACTGTCTAACTTGATCTGTAAAAAAAAAAATAGAGTTCAACAAATAGTATAATAAAATAAATGTTCCTCAACAGTCTAGACAAGGGCTATTCACAGACATTGCATCTCAAAATATCAATTTAACTTCTATAGATTACCTTTTTGCTGTTCTATTAATTATCACAGATTGGGGAGAACATATGGTATTTGTCCTTTTGGGACTGGCTTATTTCACTCAGTATGATGTTTTCAAGTTTCATCCATTTTGTTTCAAATGACAGGGTTTTATTGCTGTTGTATAGTGTTCCATGGTGTACATATCCCATAATTGCTTTATAATGCACATTTGGGTTCATTCCATATCAGCTATTGTGAATTGATCTGCAATAAACATGAGGGTACAAATAACACTTTCATATGCTGATTTCATTTCCCTTTGGTAAATTCCCAGGAGTAGGATGGGTGGGACATATGGAAGATCTATATTCAGATTGCTGAGGTATCTGCATGCTGTCTTCTGCAGTGGCTGTACCAGTTTACATTCCCAACAGTGGAGTAGCATACCTTTTTCCCCACATCCTCACCAGCATTTCTTGTTTGTTGATTTCTGGATGAAAGCCACTCCAATGAAGGTGGTTTTGATTTGCATTTCCCTGATGACTAGTGATAACGAGAATTTTTTCATACGTTTCTTGGGCATTTGGATTTCCTCTTTTGAAAAATGTCTTTTGGCCAGTGCTGCAGCTCACTAGGCTAATCCTCTGCCTGTGGCGCCAGCACCCCAGGTTCTAGTCCCAGCTGAGGGGCCGGATTCTGTCCTGGTTGCTTCTCTTCCAGTCCAGCTCTCTGCTGTGGCCCAGGAAGGCAGTGGAGGTTGGTCCAAGTCCTTGGGCCCTGCACCCGCATGGGAGACCAGGGGGAAGCACCTGGCTCCTGGCTTCAGATCGGCGTGGCGCGCTGGCCATAACAGCCATTGGGGGGGTGAACCAATGGAAGGAAGACCTTTCTCTCTGTCTCTCTCTCACTGTCTAACTCTGCCTGTCAAAAAAAAATGTCTCTTTATGTCCTTTGCCCATTTCTTAACTGGGATGTTTGTTTTGTTGTTATTGAGTTTTTTTTATCTTTTTATATTTTCTGGAAATTAATCTTTTATCAGTTGTATAATTTGCAAATAATTTCTCCCATTGCTTTGGTTACCTCTTCACTTTCCTGAGTGTTTCTTTTGCAGTACAGAAGCTTCTCAGATTATGCCATCCCATTTGTTAATTTTGGCTTTGATTGCCTTTGCAATCCAATCTTTGCAATCAAATCCCAGAAATCTTTGCCTATGCCAATGTCTTGCAGGGTTTCTCTGATGTCTCTAATAATTTGATGGTATTCATTCATAAATTTAGGTCTTCGATCCATTTTGAGTGGAGTTATATGTAAGGTGTAAGATAGGGGTCTTGCTTCAAATTTATGCATATGGATATCCAGTTTTCCCAGTACCATTTGTTGAAGAGCTTGTCATTGTTCCAGGGATTGATTTTAGCTCTTTTTTTCAATAATAAGTTGGTTGTAGAATCGTGACTTGATTTCTATTCTGTTCCATTGTTCTATCCATCTGGTTTTCTACCAGTACTAGGCTCTTTTGATTAAAACTGTCCTGTAGTATGTCTTGAAATATGATATTGTGTTGTCTCCAGCTTTGATTTTGTTGTGTAAAATTTCTTTAGTTATTTGGGGTCTCCTGTGTTTCCGTATGAATTTAAATATAAATTTTAATATATCTGAGAAGAATGTGTTTAGTATTTTGATTGGTATCACATGGAATCTGTAAATTGCTTTTGGTAGTATGGACATTTTGATGATATTGATTCTTACACTGAAGGAACACAAAGGATTTCTTCTATTTCTTTCTTTAATGTTTTAAAATTTCCATTATAGAGATCTTTGACATCCATGGTTAATTTTATTTCAAATATTTGATTTTTTTGGAGTTATTGTGATTGGGATTGATCTTAGAAATTCTTTTTAACCATTCATTTTCTGTCTATACAAATGATATTGATTTCTGCATACTGACTGTATACCCTTCCTCTTTATCAAACACTTCTATGAGTTCCAATACTCTCTTAGTGGAGTCTTTTGTATTCCACATACATAGAATCATGTCACCTGCAAATGGGGATAATTTGACTTTTGCCTTCCCAATTTGTATTCCTTTTATTTCTTTTTCTTGCCTAATGGATCTGGCTAAAACTTCCAGGACCATATTGAATAACTATGATGAAAGTGGGAATCCTTGTCTGGTTCCAGATCTCAGTGTGAATGCTTCCAACTTTTCCCCATTCAATATGATGCTGGCCATGGGTTTCTCATAAATTACTTTGATTGTCTTGAGGGATGTTCCTTCTATACCCAATGTGCTTAAGGTTTTCATCATGAAAGGGTATTGTATTTTATTTCAAACTGTCTCTGCATCTACTGAGATAATCATATGTTTTTTATTTTTCAGTTTGTTAATGTGATCTATCACATTGATTGATTTGCAAATGTTGAAACATCCCTGAAAACCTAGGATAAGTCTACTTGATCAGGGTGACTGATCTTTCTGAATTGTTGTTGGATTCTATTGGCTAGTATTTAGTTGAGGATTTTTGCATCCATGTTCATTAGAGAAATTGATCTGTAGTTTTCTTTCTCTGTTGTATCTTTTTCCAGCTTAGATATTAAGGTGATGCAGATTTCATAGAAGGAATTTGGGGAGACTCCCTCCCTTTTAATTTTTTTGAATAACTTGATAATAATTGGATTTAGTTCTTTCTTAAATGTCTAGTAGAATTCAGCAATGAAGACATACTGTCTTGGGCTTTTCTTAGGTGGAAGGTCTTTATTACTGACTCAATTTCCATCTTGGTTAATGGTCTGCCTAAGTTCTGTATGTCTTCATGGCTCAATTGAGGTAAGCTATATGCATTTAGGAATCTATCCATTTTTTCTAGGTTTCCCAGTTTGCTGGCATACAGCTCTTTGTAGTAATTTCTGATGATTCTTTTATTTCTGAAATGTCTGTTGTTATATTTCCTTTTTCATGTTTAATTTTATTGATATGGGTCTTCCCTCTCTTGTTTTTCTTGGTTAGTTAGGCCAATGGTGTGTCAATTTTGTTTAAATTTTTGAAGAACCAGCTCTTCATTTCACTGATCTTTTATATATATTTTTTGCTTTTGCTTATTTCTTCCTAGTTTTAATTATTTCTTTTCTCCTCTTTGTCCTGGGATTGTTGTTTATCTAGGTCCTTGAGATTCATTGATAGATCATTTTTGGTGACTTTCCAATTTCTTGTAAGCACCAACTGCTATAAACTTTCCTCTTCACACTGCTTATGCTGTATACAGTAAGTTTTGATATGTTGTCTTCATTCATTTCATATGTTGCCTTCACTTGTCATCTTCAATTGATTGCCATGTTCATTTGTTTCCAGATTTTTTTTTTTCCATTTTGAGTCCTTTGATGATCCACTGTTCACTCAGGAGCATGTTGCTCAGCCTCCATGTTTTCGTATTATGTTCTAGAGATTCTTGAATTGTTGATTTCTAGCTTCATTCCCTTGTGATCAGAGAAGATGCATGGTATAATTTTGATTTTTAATTTGCTGAGACTTGCTTTATGCCTAACATGTGGTCTATCCTAGAGAACATTCCATGTACTTGTAGAAGAAAGTGAATTCTGAAACTGTATGATGAAATGTTCTGTAGATATCCATTAAGTCCATTATTCTACAGTGTCAATTAACTCATTTCATTTCCTTTGCTTATTTTCTGTCTGGTTGATCTATCCCTTGCTGAAAGTGCTGCAGTGTTAAAGTCACCCATTACTATTGTACTGTCCTCTATGTCTCCCTTTAGATCCATTAGCATTTCTCTTAATTAGCATGGTGTCCTCTAATTAGGTGCATATATGTTAATAATAGCCACATCTTCCTGTTGAATTGATCCCTTAATCATTATATAGTGCCCTTCTTTGTTTCTCTTAACAGTTTTTGTTGTAAAGTTGATTTTGTCTGATATTGGGATGTTAAACCAGCTCTTTGTTGGTCTCTGTTAGCATGGAACACTCTCACTTTCAGTTTGCCTGCATATTTGTTGGTGAGATGTATTTCTCATAGGCAGCACATGGATGAGTTCTGCTTTTTAATCCATTCAGCCAGTCTGTGTCTTTTAAATGGAGAGTTGAATCCATTTACATTCAAGGTGACTGTTGATAAGTAAGGACTTGGCTCTGCAATTTCCCCATAAATATTCCTCTAGTTTATTTTGGATTTCCTTTGTACTTTTACTGGGAGATTTTCTGCCTTTACATTCTTTGATAGTGCTGACCAAGTTTCTGTGTCTGTATGTAGCACATCCTTAAACTTCTTTTGTGAGGCCGGCAGAGTGGTGGCAAATTATTTCAATTTCTTTTATTTCTTAATAATATTTTTCACATACTAGTCATGCCTTAATTTGTTTTCATCCTTGTGCTTCTTTTTTTAGACTTATTCATTTATTTGACGGAGAGAGAGAGAGAGAGAGAGAGAGAGAGAGAGAGAGAAAGAGAAAGAGAGAGGAATCTTCCCTCAGTTGGCTTACTCCCCAGATGGTTGCAAAAGCCATGATGAGGTCAGACTGAAGCCAGGAGCTAGGAGATTCTTCCAGGTTTCCCATGTGAGTGGTTGGGGCCAAGCACTTGGGCCATCTCCCACTGCCTTCCCAGGCTATAGCAGACAGCTGGATTGGAAGTGGAGCAGCCAGGTCTCGAACTGGCACCCATATTGGATGCCGGTGCCTCAGGCCAGGACGTTAACCCTCTGTGCTACAGCACCAGCCTAGACAATAAATTTTTAGAAAAAAACAAATTCATGCAGTCTACTTCACAATTTCTTGTCTACTTTATTAGATTCTTTTCTAACTTGTAGAGAAATAGCAATAAAAATATTCCAGCCTACATGAATTTTCAGCATAGAGGATTGAAATGCAGCCATACCCTGTCAAATGGTATTAGATGATTTTAGGAAAAAGAAAATGTTTACAAGGTAAAAATCATTTCATTGTCAAACTAAGACCTGTATAAAATGAGAGAGCAATTGATATGTTTAGAAATTGAGAGACCATTGTTTGTATAGAAACAGAAGTGCAAAGTCCAGAGGTGAGGGGAGGTTTGGAAGATGGAAAATAAGTAGATATTTCTAGAAGATGGAGTTGTCAAGGCAGAAGGGCTCAGAAAGTGAGTCTTTGTGAAACAAATAGGTGGGGGTTGACCCCTTTCCTGCCCATCACATAAAGCCTTGGTTAACGTCCTTATAAAATGTATGGTTAACAAGGAAAAGCAAAACAAATTCATCTTATTATAATTTTGTGTGAAAAATCAGCCTTTATATTGAAGACTCAAAGACCCAAGGTGTGTGATGCATTTCTATGCTTAGATTCCAGGGAGTGGGAACAGCTCTGTAGAAATAGGATTGCATCGAGTGGGAGAGATAATGACAGCTGATTAAGCAGAGGGAGGCCCATCACGGCCTGTGCAGATCTTTCTAGGCCTCTCTGTGCAGCACTGCTTCCCTCCAGGGTGGAGCAAAACTTTTTTCTGGAATGGAAGACTTATGACCTAAAAATTAAACAAGTGTAGAATGAAGAATTTTTAGGGCCTGTTCTTACACAGAAAGATAGGAGAAATTTAGGATGATCTTATTATGTCATTCGGTTGTCTCTGACTCAAGGAGAATTTGGTTTTTGTGAGCCTCTGGGAGAACAAGGAGTACTAGTTAGTATGGGTTGCTTCAGCAGCAGAAAGGGTAGAAGAAGTCAGAGAGAAACATTGCTCTGGAGGTCTTCTTTTTAGGGTAAGTTCTCTGAACTCCAAAATCATCCAAGATCAGAGTGTAAGGAGATAATGGTACATGCCTGATTCTGACATCCTCTGACATATAACTTAAGCATTTATGAAATACAGAATATAGGTCAGAAAGAAGTCATCATCTTAAAGGAATGGAGAAGGATTGGGCATTTAAACTTGGATAATAGAACAGACAATGCTACGGGCACATCAGCATCACAATGCCTGGAAGCCCTGTATTCTCCTCCTCACCTTATAGCCAGTGGAAGTGTAAAACTTACAGGTGGTGGATGTAACACCAAATGAATCACACCTGTGGTATCCATCCTAATATCAGCTCCACTATTGCTACTATGGACTGGCCTGGAGGGCAGAGAAACAGAAAAGACCACATACACTCTAATTTTAAGATCATAAGTCTATGTCTGAGTATAACACAGAAAAGCTTTGGAAAAATACATGTTTCATGTTCTCTCTCTCTCTCTCTCTCTCTCCTTCCCTCCTTCTCTTTCTCCATCCCTCCCTTCATCCCTTCATCCTTTTCTTTTTTGTTTGCTTAACATCCTTGAGCCTGTGTGGGTGATGAAGGAGAAAGTAGAGCAGGAACAGGGACATGGCCAAGCCTGGGCCAACAGTATCTGCTTCCAGGTCCAGGAGCCAGGGGGCGCCAAGGCAGCACATAGAAACACCCAGACCGAGTTCCAATGAGAACTGATGTTCACCTGCCCTGAGCAGACAGCTACCACATGTCCTTCTTTGTAATCACACTCCTGGGAGCCAGCAGCAACAGAAGCCAGCTTTCCAGCCAATCATTGTTCTGAAAGACTGGCAAGCTGCACTCCTGTGCCATAAGCTTTCTCTCACATTCATCTAGGACTCACAGGGTAGATAGCTTCCCTTCCAAATCTGAAGCAATGTTAAGCCATAGAGCAGATTGGTGTCCCAGACATATTGATGCTTTTGGTGGGGAAGAATGGAAATTATCAGACTGGAAGCAACTCGAAGTCCAAGCTATGCATGACACTTACGATATGCTTAAGATTTTAAGTCTGTGTTTGCAAACCTTCTGATCTTGTCATGATGCCATCTGACTCCAATGATAAATTAATTATTTCAAAATGAATGAAGCTTCTGAACACTTTACCCTCAGGAATTATACCTTTTTAAAACCTTATTTTCATTCTTTATTGACTAACACATATAAAGTAAAATAATAATATCAACAATAGGGTCATTCATTAAATTTCGGAGATGCATCTGGCATTGTTATAAGCATTGGCCATGAATTTCTTACTTAATCACATGTCTCATTCTTTACCCTCTATGCTCAATGTTTATAGCAGAGCCCCGTTGCCTTAGGAACTTTGCACTTGAATTGCTTCTATTGGTGAATTTTTGTCACTGCTAGTTTCCTAGCAAGGCTCTCTTCCATCCTTTCTATTTCATTCCAAGTCTCCTAGTCAAGAGTTTCCTTCTAATACCTAAAAGAGGTCTCCTCTAACCAGGTCACTCCATGACAGGATCATATGTCACATATATTTCTTACTGTCCATTTGGCTGTCTGAGATGGTGGTTTATTTATTATCTGTCTTCAGGTGCCATCTGCATCAATAGAGATAGATGATGTGTATGAGAACATACATTTGTAGAGTACAGAGAAAAGTCTGTCTTGTAACCATCATGGAAATGTAATTCAAAGCCACAAGACGATGCCACTTCACCTGAGGAAGATGGCTAGTTTCAAAGAATGGGTAATAACAAATGCTGGTGAATATGTGTGGAATTACATGCCTTGCGCAATGCTGTTGGGAGAGTCATATGATGCAGATGTTTTAGTAAATAGTTTGGCAGTTTCTCAAAATTTCAATACAGAGTGACTAAATGATTCAGAAATTTTACTCATAACCTGGAGAAATGGATATGTATGTCTGCAGAAAAGCTTGCACATGCAGTCAGATAGTAGGAGTAAGTTCTAGGATTACCACAGTGGGGGATTAGCATTTATAATAATGTAATGCATATTGTACCAAAAAAAACTGTATGATGGGAGCTGGAAGGCTCCAAACATGGTGAAAAGATAATAAAGTGGAAAAGCTAGTTGCCGGTTTGATCATTTTATGTTGCACATGTGTGGTGAATTATTGCACTGTTACTCAAGAAAACATACAAGTATTACATGCTAATCAATAATTAACAAACTCAAAGAAAAACTGTGAGGGAATATTCTTAATAGTATTAGTCATGCCACTCAAAAAGTAAAAATGGTTTAAATATCTGTCAACTGATGGCATGGATACATTAAATAAATTATGTATACATTGTTGTTTTTGGTGATACAAAGATAAGTACTAATATCTATTATTGCATGAATAAACAATTTAAAATGATGTAAAATGAAAGAAGCCAGTCATAAAACACCACATATTGTACAATTTCATTGCTTTGAAAGTATAGAACAGGTAATTCCATAGACACAAAGGTCAGTAGTTGCCTAAAGCTGGGGGTGAGATGGGGCAGCAACCAGGCAGTGAACCAAATGCTGCTACAGGGATATATCAGTTCCCCACCCAGGAGACAGCGGCTTGCAACAATGCCCCATGACAGCAGAGAGTACCTTGTTGCCCCATTTCAGCAGGAAGTAGCTCTAAAAACAGATCATCATCTTCCTACCCCTCCTGGACTTTTAGGACTAATGTAATCCCATACAACTCCTGCTTTATAAAAAACAGAAGGAAGGAATGTTAGTAAAATGGCGCAGTCCCAACACCATCCTAGGCTCTAGCCCCCACCGCCATTGCTGGAAGCCAGGTGGCCACATGGCCCACCCACTGGTGTCAGCTCCACCCCCATCCTAATGGGATTTGCTGCTCCTGCTTCCCTGCCTGCCCCGTGGCAAAGTTTTAAAGGACCTGTTCCTGAACATGTGGCTCTCTTTTTGTCTCTGATCTCTCTGTCTCTCTCCCTGTCTCTGGCTCTCTCTCTTACATTCTCCTTTTCTCTCTTTTCCTTCTTCACCCCTTCCCTCTATTCTGTTGGGTTTCCCCCAATAAACCCTTTTCCTTAAAAAAAAATTATGATAGTAAAATCTACAAACATTATTTTGCTTCCTGTCTGCATGAATTTTTATATTATCTTTAAATCACTATTTATACGACTTCATCAAGGTATGTAGGGAACTCCAGGATCCTACTCTATATTTCAGCAAAAATTTGCATGAATGGAAAATCATCTCTGTCCTGCAAGAAAATACAATCAGAATGATGTGTGCTGTCTGCAGGTTGGTTTCACTGGACATCTTGAACTGCTTTCAAACACTTGCAGTTTAAATAGCAAATACTCCTTTTGGAATTACTTTGCCCTTGAGTTTTTACAACCGTGTGTATCTTAGCGGAAATTTAATCCATATGTTTTTTATTCATTTACACTTAAATCATGAAAACACTGATCTTTTAGAGTGATGTGATATCCATAAAGGCTGTTGAGACTTTTTGATAATCCTTTAGAGCTCTTAAAAGAGGAAACCAGGAAGTTTTGCCTTTCCCAGAATGTACTAAAATGCTAAAGTTTCACCTTCAATGTGTTTGAAAGATGTCCAAACAAGTTCTCTCATCTGTAATAGGAATAGGGACAAGCAAGGTGTTGGTGACAGGCTCACCTTCAGTAAAAGGGCTGGAACTTTTGATGAGACATAGAGCACATTTTATAGCACTCACGGGCTTTTAGACCTTTTCATCCTAATGGAAAGTTCTGAAAATATTAATTTTCATTACTGTGGATGCTATTAGTTCTCTAGTTTTATATTTTCAAATCCAAATGCTTCACTGCTTACTCAATATTATTAAGCATTTTATTGCATGTTATTGGAAAAGTGCTCAGTAATCCTTTGAAATTTATCTTACACAAGAAGTGGAAATTTGTTTTTACATGAAGTATAAAAATTAACATGAATTTTATATATCATTGCTTCCATAAAAATGTATTGTAGTTATAGTAGATAAAAATATTTCTAATATCATACAAAAAATGCAAGTTTTGATATTTATTTTTTAAGGTTTGTGGTTTCTTCCAGTCTATATTTTTTGCAGTTTAATCATTTCACTCTTAACTCATCATATTCATCAAAAAGGCATTAAGTGGCTTCACTATCCCAAATCTTCTTCCTTTCCTTAATCTTTTCAAGTGAAATATTATCTACACGTACTAGTACATATGGAGTGAATACTCTCATTTCATCCCACATGTCCATTTGCAGATCAGCTTTCCTATTCAGGAGATCAGTTGATCTGATAAGTAATAAGCTGGAATTATTAATTATTTTTTCTAAGTAGATGGTATACGGAGATATGTTATAATGCATATTTTTCTAAGGTGTGTTATCATGATTTTCCTGTCAAATACCATTCTGAATTAAAAGAGCTTTGGAATGTGTTTACTTTTGCATAATGTAAATTCTATGCTACACAAAGCAAAAGGGTTTTTGTTTTCATTAGATAAAGTCTACAATATTTATTCAAATTGATTAGATAGTCATGGGATTTGATCAAATTGAAATCAATCTAATTTTTGTTGTGTTCTCTTTGAAGTGCTGTTAGGGAGGCCCTCATTACTGAAAGGGACTTTTATTCCTTCACAATTATCAATAAGTTCAACATGCACACCAGTTAACCTTTGCCCTTCTCACTGTATGATAAGAAAACATCACACTTGGATCCCCAAACTACATGGAAACTTCATATACTGAATAGTATCCATGTTCTATGGTAGTCTAAAATAAATTGCTTTGACCCTAGACAGTTAGATCCTTTCAATATTTTTAAACCTGATTGCAAACTACCATCATAGAAATGGATGGAATTTCAAAGTTTTTGTTGGTTTTAGTTACCATACTTCGTGGACGTATTTCCCTTATATATTAGAACAAAGAAGCAAGTCCATTATTTTTAAACTATTGTGACTATGTGATATATTAGGATACTTCCCTGAAATGGCTACATTCTAATATCTTGTTGTTCTAATGTGGCTTTGTTCATTAACTGTAGCAATAGCAATAGATATTTATTTGTATTAACTTTTTCTATTTTATTTTGTAGCATGAAGAACATGAACTCATTTGTATTAACTATTATTCTATTTTATTTTGTAATTTGAAGAGCACGAGTTATAATAATCTAGTGAGTTGAGTTTGAATAACTTAATTATTTGTTACTTCTTTTTCTAAATAAAGTTTATAGTGTGAATTCTAAGTTCAGCAGCTTAGGCTTAAAAGTACTGTTGACAAGGAATATATTCATTTGAGGCTGTATTTTTTCCAATGTGCTGTTAAACTTAATGGGTAATAATTCTCCTGTTTCTCTCTCCCTTTTTTAAGATGTATTTATTTATTTAAAAAGCAGAAATTGGATTGGGGTGGAGATAGTCCTCAGTTGGATGCAACAGCCAGAGCTGGGCTGATCTAAAGCTGGGAACCAGGAGCTTCCTTTGTGTCTTCCATTTGGGTGCAGGGGCCTAAGAACTTGAGCCATCTTCTGCTGCTTTACCAGGAGAATTAGCAGGGAGCTGGATTGAAATGGAGCACCTGGGAATCAATCCGGTGCCCATATGGGATGCTGGCACTGCAGACAGCGACTTAACCTTCTATGCCACAGTGCCAGCACCTGTTTCTATTCAAATTGATGAAAAACAATTATGTATGTATATATGTATGTATAGATATATAAATATGTACATTTTTTAATTTTCTTGGATCTTAATAGGTATGAATTCTGTATAGCAGAGAAGGATTTAACTTTAAAGCTTAATAAGTTTTCTTTCACACCTGAAATAAAAGCTGAAGGCCAAGAGTCACTCCAATCTCTCCACAAGAGTCTACCAGTTGGTAGACATGCAGAGACTAAGTTGGTACAATACCATGAAACTATTTGGATTTCAATAATGTTTTAGAAGACATTCTGCCAGCATGTTCCAGTTGTGGTGATAACCTCCCATTCTCCCTGGCACACTCATCCACTGTGTCTCTCCCCATTCTTTGGTTACATTGCATACATGATTATGTTGTCAGTGAGGAAGACTGTGCTTATTCCGAACACACTGAACATCTACTTCAGAAGCTTTATTTTAAAACTTTCATTGATTTAATGTGCTTTGATGTGTGTAAGGAACAAATGATATTTATTTATATAAACTAATATTTACAAATAAAAAATGTGCATTTTGTATTATTTCAAGTGTTATCTTACATATACTTTCTTTAAGAATCAGTGATTAGCCTGCTACATGAATATTTACAAATTCTTAAACCTGTTTTCCTATTGATTTTCTGAGTTTGGTATTCAAAACCAAAATATAATTTTTATTACTTTTATGATAAAATATTGGATAAAATTAAAATAGCAAGAAAATGACTTTATTTTAACACAACCATTTATGTACATATTTAAGAATTTATTTAATTAGTGATTCTTAAACTGCTTTATAAATATTAATTTTCCCTTTCTGATAACTCTGCCTCTTGCTACCCTGTGTACATGAATGTATCCGTATTTTCTGGGAGTAATTTGACAGTGTGCAAGCAATCTGTAGCTGAGTGATTAGTGGAGTGCAGGATTCTGTATCTTGTTTTCACTCTATTGGCCATTTATTCATATTTTATTGCTTTAATTATAAAGATGAATCTTCATTGTCACAGTTCTATGGCATTTGTATATTGAAAAGTATCCCCAAATATTCATGCACCTTCAGATTGCATAATAATTTTAGAGATATTAACCTGAGATGAATCCTCGGCATCCCTTCGTGTTGTTGGAACGGGTCTGCACCGTGCATGGGTGCTGAAACTGGAAGTTACATTTCAGTGTTAACTGACTGTTGCATGACAAGTAAACAAGTTTAATTGTGTTATTCACCTCATTGACTTTAATGAGTCAATAATAGATGTAATAGGCACCTCAGGACCAGATGGCATAGGGTAAAAAGTCCCCATGAAATACCATTTTTTTCATCTCAAGTATCTGATAAATATGCTAACTTCCTGTGCAGTGGCAATTGTTGAAATGTTTTAGCAGCTGGTCAGTTACTCTACACTGCAGGCACCACCGGGTGCTGCTTACAGTTTAAGTTCTCAGTTGTGCATTTGCAGAGAGAGTGAGAATAAAAAAAAAATCTTCTCCCTGGAATGTAATATAAGAGCATAATCAAATAATTTTATAAATTTTATGTAATAAATTTTAAAAAAATAAGTAGTTACATAGAAAGGGATAATAAAATCAACTATAATGTGCCACGTGTACTCACAGGAATCATAAAATCAACTATAATGTATAGATGTACTCACCCTGTATCTTCATGTTTAATGGTAAAATGACAGTAGCTTTTATTGTAGAGGGAATCATCTTAACTCACGGCAGAGGATTCATCTTACCCCTTCTGTCTTCAAACTGAATTTTGAGCAGTAATTGTAATGGTTCCTCTTTTCAGATGTTCACATTTGTTTTAAATAATGGAGATTGGCTATTCTTCCTTAATGTAATATTTAAGGGAATGTTCCTCTTCATTTTAGAGGTTACATCTCATAGATTTAGAAAGGGGAATCGATATTCACCTTATCAGTTTATTATTGCATAACATACAAATCCTAATTCTTGAAATAAAAATGTGGCCGGCACCGCGGCTCAATAGGCAAATCCTCTGCCTGCGGCGTGGGCACCCGGGATTCTAGTCCCGGTTGCCCCTCTTCCAGTCCAGCTCTCTGCTGTGCCTTGGGAGTGCAGTGGAGGATGGCCCAAGTCCTTGGGCCCTGCACCTGCATGGGAGACCTGGAGAAGCACCTGGCTCCTGGCTTCAGATCAGCATGGCATGCGATCTGCAGCGGCCATTGGAGGGTGAACCAACGACAAAGGAAGACCTTTCTCTCTCTCTCTCTCTCTCTCTCACTGTCCACTCTGCCTGTCAAAAAAATAAGAAATAAAAATGTTACTACCCAGAATTAACGATATACCATACTCAAGAATATATGGCACATTTGCTATTACTGAGTTTGATGAGGAAAGTCTCTTAGGGCCTCCCATCAATTTACCTTCCTCACTAGAACTTATGTCTTTTCCTCCTGCATTTATTACTTAAAATCCCAGTCAATAGTTACGTGCTATTCTATCTAGGACACCTCACGATTAAAGTATTGTATTTCATGCTCTAATAGCAGTGCCTGTGACCCCGCCCCCCCAAGCAAGGGCATCTTAGGGATATTGTGTATGAGAAGATGATTCCACATTGCTTGTTGTGTTCTTTGTTGGTGAACAGACTGTGAGTATTCTTAGTCTGAGAAAGTGGAAGCTGTTTCCTAACAAAGCAAAAGGGATTCTTCCTATCTTGCGAGGTAACACTTGATCCTAGGGAGCTTAGCCAGCATCTGGAAATGGTAGATTTGTTTAGAAGAAATGTTCTACTGAAAAGCACAATGAGAAAAAAAAATGAACAATTTATTTTAATATGTAGAAATGCTGTGAAAAGCTTCCAGGATCTCATATAACTGATCTTGGAGCCTTGAAGGCCACATTGGGAACATGGTCATTGCAAAAAGGGGTGCTGAGACATTAAGGAGACAGTGGTACTTTAACAATCCAGTAGTGCTGTGAGACAAAGACACAGATTCAGAAAGGGCCAGAAACTGAGGCACTCTGGTAAAGGAAACCGAATTCAGCCTTGGGTCCTTAAAGAACTAAACAGTGAAAATAAGAGGAACAAGGAGTACAGTGGGGTCCCACTGTTGCCTGAGATGAGGTATCCTTGAACTGGTAGTGTCTCTAGGCTCCTGAAAGGGTAAAATTAAAAGCTTTGTGAGAAAAAAATGAAACATCTCCTTCCATATCAAGTTGTTTATCCATTGATTTAAGATGATACTGTACCAGGCAGACAACAAGCAAAGCAGTGATTTTGTTAAATGACAAAAAGATGACCTAAAAAAGAAAGCAGATGCAAATTTTTAAAATAGCCATGTTTAATATTTTGAAATATAAAATACCAGATAAATAATTCCCTCAGTGAACTGGAACTTATTTTAAAATGGAAAATACCAGATAAATAATTTCCAAGCAGAACTTGAAATTATTTTAAAAATAGAAAATTCACAGCTAGAAATAAAAGAAATTAAAGACACACAAAAATATAGCTGGCAGTGGAGTCAATCCAAAGAGCAGAAATGAGATAACTGGGTAAAAAGGAAAACTAGATGCCCATACCCCATAAAGAAATGAACAACTAAGTGATAGTAAAAATAGAAATGATTATGAAAACCACAAGAACAATAGCAAAAATGAATAATTACACAAATAACTGCAAGGAACAGAAAATAGGATAGAAGTGATATTTCAAAAAATAATGAAATAAAAATGTTGAAACTAATTAACATTATTAGCTCAGTGTTTTAAAATCAGTACATCTCCAGTCAGTAACAGATGATGGATTGAAAGGTAGGTAATGATAGATAAATAAAATATAGATGGATAGATTGATTAAATGTAGACTGTCAAAAAAAAAAAAGAATACATTACAAAAACCTTAAAAAAATAAAATAGACATGAGTTTTCAACTAAAATAAATGAAACCATGTGCTAAAAGCAGGTATATTTCTAAAGTGTTCCACAAAAATCCAGAACAAAAAGCTATCATCCTTGAAAGTCATGCCCATTTAAAATGTACTTTAGAAATTGCTACAGAAAAACTAGATTAAGGCATCAGCAACATAAATAACAATACCAAAAGAAAGAAAAATGGTCTTGAAAGTGATCTATTTAAAAACTCAAAGAAATTAAAGAAATGAAAAAGATGTAAACATGCAGGTACATTTATGAAAGATAGTATCTAATATCAAAATATAAGCAACATAATCTTATAAACAGATGATAACCATTCTAACCAGGGTAAGGTAAAACCTCATTGTGGCTTTTATTTGCATTTCCATTATGGCTAGTGAGCCTGAGTACTTTTCATTTGTCTGTTGGTCATTTGAATTTCATCCTTTGAAAAATGCCTGTTCATGTTCTTTGCTCATTTTCTTTATTGAATTGTTTGTTTAGTTGTTATTGATTTTCTTGGTCTCTTTAGAGTTTCTGGATTTAATCCTTTATCAGTGGCTTAGTTTACAAATATTTTCTCCCACTCTGTTGGTTGCCTCTTGACTTTGTTAAGTATTTCCTTTGCGATGCAGAAATTTCTTTTTTGTTGTAATTCCATTTGTCCATTTTTGTTTTAATTGCCTGTACTTCTCAGGTCTTATCAAAGAAGTCTTTACCTATGCTAATGTCTTGCAGAGTTTTCCTGATATTTACCTCTAGTAATTTGATATTTTCAGTTTCAGATTTTAGGTTTAGGTCCCTGTTCATTGTGAGGGTTTTTATTTATTTATTTATTTTATTTTTGTTTAGGGTGTGAGATAGTGGTCTTGTTTCATACTTCTGCATGCAGAGATCCAATTTTCCGAGCACCATTTATTGAAGAGACTGTTCTTTTTCCAGGAAGTGAATTTAGTTCTTTTGTTAAAGATTAGTTGGTTGTAGATATGGGATTGTTTGAATCTATGTGGAATATTTACAAAAAGTAATCCTTTTTTAATCAGTGATTCTCAAGCACTGAAAATTTTTCCTTCACCAAAGAATATTTTCCAATGTCTATAGGCATTATTATTATTATTATTATCATTGAGAGCACTTGCATTTGTTGGTTCACTTCCCAAATGCACTCTATGCTTGGAGTGGGGCTAGGACTGAAAATGGGGGAAGGAACTCAATCACAGTTTCCATGTGGTGGTAGGAATCCAACTGATTTTATTGCCTCACAGTGTTAGCACTAATATGAAGTTAGAGTCAGGCTTGTTAGTGGATGCCTTAGCTGCTAGTCCCAATGCTCTAACCAAGTGTACATTTTGACTGGCATGAGTAGGTGAAAAAGTGTGTGCTACTACTAAAGTAGGCAAGCAAGGAATCCATTAAATGTACTATAATATACAATACTACTTAAAATAAATTAATTACTTTAAACAAAATGTCAATAGTACTAAGGTCAAAAGTCATTTTTCTGGTCCATAAATCAAATTGTCATCAATTTCCAAAATAATATGATCATACAGAATATGCCTTAATTTAAAATTTCATAGTATTTGATGCATAAAAATTTTGAAAATGTAGAATAAGAATCATATCAAAAATTGGAAAAGAAGCAACCAATTTTTCAATTAACTCAAAAAAAAACCAGAAGAAACAAAACAATAAAAAAGAACTGAATACTTTCATTTCTCTTCAGATCATATGAATCTTTTGCCTTTTACTAAACTGGATAAGACAGAAAAAATATAATTAAATAATCAGAGCAACCAAAGAAACGAAAGGGCTTTCATATACTCACTAAACTGTCAATAATTGGATTCAAATAGTTTTGGAAACACTAATGCAAAAGAGAGGGCACATCTCAACAGTATTAGAAAATAAGACATTATCACAGACTCTACATCAACGGAAAAGATAGTATAACAAAGATTTTTTACTAATAATTTGTCAAAAATAATGTATCCAAAGTTAAATGCATTCCACTTTATGAAACTGTACATAGATGGTTTGCTATGGAAATCCAACACATGCTAAAATATAATACCAATTTAACTAAAAATCTTTCCAGAAATATTCCTATCTTAGGACCATGTAAGCCCAAAATAACCATAACGTCAGACTACAAGACAGAGAAATTGCTGGCAAATTTCTGAAATTAATATAGATATACAAATAATAAATGAAATAAATAAATAAATCCTTCAAGTAGGATTCCTCCCTTAAATGCAATGTGTAGTATTTTTTTAAGGTTTTATGTATTTATTTGGGAGGTCGAGTTATAGACAGTGAGAAGGAGAGACAGAGAGAAAGGTCTTCCTTTGGTTCACTCCACAAATGGCCACAACTGCTGGAGCTTTGTCGATCCAAGCCAGGAGAAAGGTACTTCCTCCTGGTCTCCCATGTGAATGCAGGGGCCCAAGCACTTGGGCCATCTTCTACTGCTTTCCTAGGCCATAGCAGAGAGCTGGATTGGAAGTGGAACAGCTGGAACTAGAACTCGTGACTATATGGGATGCTGGCGCTGCAGGTAGAGGATTAACCTAGTGTGTCACAGCGCCCGCCCCAGTATTTTAATATCAATCAGCATAAAACACTAATAATAACAATGCAAAAATTAAAAAGTATATTATTACCTCAGTAGATAAGGAACAAAGAATTTTAGAAAAATTTATAGCAAATTATATTAACATTTACAAATTTATGAAAGTAAGCATGAAATACAAATTCCTTGAAATAATGAAGGATATTTACAAAGAAGTTAGTGAAAACTTGTATTTAGTAGTAAAATGTTAAGTTTCTCTTTGGGAAAAAACAAGTATATCTGACATGCCAATTACATGCAACATTATCATGGCAATCCTAGCCATATAGGATAAGAAAACCAAATGAAATACATAATATAAGAAATATTAAGAATCAAACTTTATCTATTACTTAGTTGTGAAGAAAAAATTCACAAAAATCTACAGATCTTATGAGAATAAGGGAATTTAGTAAAGTTGCTGGAATGTGCACCAATATTAAAAATAAGTGCTAAAAAATTGAAACAACTTTTACAAATGATGTCATATAGAATAATAATAATTTTATGTTACCATAATGAAGACAATGAAAAATTTTGTAATCTTTATACAGATATAAGATATGTTTGAAAAAACAATCTTAAAGACCATAAAGGATAATGATACATTTGTTGAAAATGAATATCTAAGGAAAGATATTCACACCAAATTTGTTGGTAGATTGAGCAGCATCATCAATATAGGAAGCAAAATATTGGTGACCTAACCAGGGCAAGATAATATGCCTTAGTAAAAATAAATTATATTCTTTTAGGATGGGAATAATTTCATCTGGGGAAAGAAAAGTGGAAAAAATATTCAAAATAAGGTTTTCTATGATAATGCACAATTTGATGAAAATGTTCTTTTCTATGAATCCATTATCATGGTTTTAGTTATGGGATATATATGAAGGACTGAAAATAAAAAATATGGTGTTTTCTTTTCCCTTGGGAGAATAGTAAACGCCATCTGAGAAAAAGAAATAAATGCCAGTGTGAATGAATCTGCATTGCAGTTTCCTACATCATAAATCAACAGCATCTGAAAGAAATACCTGAAGTTCTAAATTTATGAAAGCTGAATTCACAAAAGCAAAGTTACAGCATCAACCTACATGTCCATTAACTGATGACTGAATAAAAATTAGTGTTTACATACACTCTGGAATAATACTCAGCCAGAAAAAAAGAATGAAATCTTGACATTTAGAATAAATGGATGCAACTGGACACCGGCTTTGCAGTGTAGTGAGTTAAGCTGTCGCCCCCAACACCAGCACCCACAATGGGCACCAACTCAAGTCCTGAATGTTTATCTTTTGATCCTTGCGAATGCACCTGGGATAGGAGTGGAAGCTGGCCCAGGTGCTTGGGCCCCTATACCCGTTTTGTATACCTGGATGCAGTTCCAGGCTCCTGGCTTCTGCCTGGCCTGGCCGTTGCAGCTGTTTGGAAAGTGAACTAGAGGATAGTTCACTCTCTTTCTCCCTCTCCCTCTGATTGTCTTCCTCTCTTTCTATAACTTTGTCTTTCAAATAAATAAATAAATCTTTAAAATGATCCAGAGTGGATGCAACTGGAGATTATTATACAAGTGAAATAAGCCACACCCAGAAAGGCAAACATCACATGTTTTCTCTTATTTTTGAAGCTAATATGCAGAGGGACTGTAAAAATCATGTAGCTATCACATAATTATATATTTATTTATAAATATTTTTTCACTGAATCATATCATGTAAATGGCAATATAGTCTTTTTTCCCAATATTATGTTTATGTTCATGAATCCCTCATTTTGTAACATTAATATCTGTTTTCAATGAAAGAGTATATATGTGTATGTATATAATGTGTACATTTGTAGTGAATGTGACACAGTTAAACAAAATTTTAAAAAGAAAAAAAATCCAATGATCCAAATATAAACCATCACAATTATGCTAACTAAATTATAGTTTTCAATTACTATCTAACCTACCAGACATACCAATGTTTTGTTAAAATTTGGCTAACAATTTTTCTAATGTGAATCAGTCATTCTTTTAATAATTGTGTTTCAAGACCCCCCAACAAAGAGAAATGAACTATTTTCAAGTTAAAACTAGTAATTCCTTCATTTCTGAGTATTTATGCAAGTATTTATGCAAGTAAGAAAATTGTGAACAAAAATCAGAGGAGTGATTGACTTTTCATACCTATTTATAAAAAGACAGCATAAGGGAGCCTGTGCAGTGGCATTGTGCCGGCATACCATATGGATGTTCCTCTTCATATCTGGTTCTCTGCTAATGGCTTGGGAAAGTAGTGAAAGATGGCTTGGGTACTTTGTCCCCTGCAACCATGTGGGGGACCCAGAGGAAACTCCTGGCTCCTGGCTTTGGATCCATGGCTCTTGACATTGGGAACATTAGGGAAGTGAACCAGCAGATGAAAGATCTCTCTCTCTGTCTCTCCCCTCTCTTTATATAACTCTTTCAAATAAATAAATATTTTTTTAAAAAAAGCATTTAATACTTACTCCTGAATATTGTGAAAAGTAATTGTTAATATTTATACTACTAATATTATCAAACAATCTTTCAAATTCCTTAAGGAAATAGGAATGAAAAAATGTATTATGTCTCCTAAGGAAAGTGATTTTTCTAAATCAACTGTTTCTACAACTACTCACAGATATAAACCAATGTTAAGCAAACTTATAAATGATTTTTGTATTAACTTCAAAATAAATAATACAAGTAAGTCTCGGCAGGGAGAATGTATATTAAAAATGAGCTTAAGGGACACACAACTTGGTAGAGAGACAGATTTCACACGGGATATGTAGTAGGAAATATGCAGAGGGGATGCAAAGACAGCTGCGAATCACAAGTCAAGTTACAGTCTGCCTTCCTGTTTTGTCACACTTCTCAGTGTGCTTGAAAAAGTTTGCTGACTCAAGTTTTAAGAGATGCAGTAATATTTTTTTTCCAAAGATTGCTAATATTAGTTTAAGAACTACCATAGACAGAATGAGGACTTAAATCTGAGATTATCTAAACTGGGAGAACCATATCATGCAGGGAAACTATGGAAACTAGATGATTTGGTTAAAGAAAATACAGGGAGGTGGAGAGCGTGGGCTCAGGATTCAGCTAGACATGATTTCAAATTCTGACGCTTTTAGCTGAATTCTTGCCATTTTCCATGAATGCATAATGAGGCACAAGCCACCCCATTAGAGGAACCTCTCACTTGGTTCCTATAATGCTGGCTTAAAATGGATGTTAATAAATTTTAGTAATATGGGATACGGGTCTAAAAATCAAAACCCTCTACCCCTAGTTCTATAGTGAGGATACTGAGATCTGAACTTACCTCTTCTCCACATAATTTATTCTGCATATGAGCATGACTTCAACATTCCTGCAAGTTGTCGCCAAGGCTTGTACCTTGATTCTTTACCTAGAAGCCACCCATCAACTCCTTGACATGCAGCACTGAGAATGTGACCTGTGGGACTGAGTCCCATGCCTGTAAAATCCTTATGGCTGTCCTTATCCAAGCCTGTCCCAGTGTTCCCACCTAGAAGATTACATTGGAGAATGTAAGGGAATAAATGCCAAGAAATGCTAAATGTGAAATGTTTGATAGTGAAATGTTAATATGAAGAGGAGATTTACACAGCTTCTTGATAGCGTAGCATTCTTTATAGTATTAACATTCTCTGATTAATTTGGAACCGATTTAGAACTTCTTAAGGGTTCAGAAACAAAGTCAGATATTCTTTTATGATCAGCAGCAACTTAGAGAAATCTTTGACTTGATTTAAAAAATAGAAACGTTTGATTCTGGAATTGTGGCACAGCTGGTTAAGCTGCTGCCTTCAATGCAACACACCTGGCTAATAATCCTGGGAAGGTGGCAGAAGATGGCTTAAGTGGTTGAGCCACTGGACACTCATGGGAAAACCAGATGGAGTTTTGGGCTCCTGGCTTTGACCTAGCACTGGCTTGGCCATTGTGCTATTTGGGGAGTGAATTAATAGATTGAAGATCTCTCTCTCTCCTCCCTCTCTTTCTCACCTCTCTTTCTCTCTCTCCCTCTCTCTCTCTCTTTTTCTGTGTCATCCTCCACCTTGTTCCGTAATGCTGTCTTTCAAGTAAATAAAAAAATAACTCTTAAATAAAAAACAGAAAAGGTGCATTGTTGGTCCCCCTCCCCCGAAAAATCAGATAAATGAGAATGACTTGAGGGAGGTTT